>NC_041390.1:521643346-521647155 GCF_002162155.2 Triticum dicoccoides | reverse complement strand
ACGGGGTCCTGTTCAACCACCCCTCCACGGGCACCCCTCCACCGTCTACTGTTCATCCTGCCCTCCACACCACGGGGTCCTGTTCATCCACCCCTCCACGGGCACCCCTCCACCATCTACTGTTCATCCAGCCCTCCACCACACCACGGGGTCCTGTTCATCCAGAGGCAACGCCACCGCTCACTGGTCATCCAAACCCCCCGCAACGCTCACTGTTCATCCCATCGATCGGCTTCAGTTAGCAGCAGTAGCCAAGGAATCGCTCGATCGGGTTCAGTTAACAGCCATCGATCGATCGCTCGGGTTCAGTAACGCGTAGCCTGTAGTGCAATCGCTCGGGTTCAGTTAGAGCCCAACGCCTCGCTCGGGTTCAGTTAGAGCCAACGCCTCGCACACACGCGCGTACGTGTACGAGAGAAACGTGCATCGCTCGGCCCCCGACCTCCCACCGTAACCAGGAACTCCCCAAAATTTTCCTCCCCCTCGCTTCTACCACGGTTTTTTCCGTCATGGACGGCCCAAAGAATGTCATGCAACTGCGTCTCCGGCCCGCCCAGGACGAAAAGCCCATTTTCTGTCATGATTTTTTGTCATAGAAGTAGGAGCCCACCACATCTATGATGATACCGGGTTTTGTCACAATTATCGTCATAGAACTGTCATATGTATGACAGAAAAAAATTTCGTTCGGCCCAAAATGTCACGGATGTGTCTTTTTTTTGTAGTGGGTGGTGTTTCATTTATATGATGAGCATAAGGAAATGTCAATTTATGATTTCTGTCGGGTTTGTTTAGTCCCTTTTGAGGGCAAGACAGAAGAACCACATCATGATGATGTGGCTGGGTTTATTGATAATATCATTGTAGGAGAAACCAGGAAGGTTTCCGATGCACGAATCACTAGCATACATTTTCCTGTTTTGCGTTACTTTGCATTATTTGCTAGTCGTTGTTTAATTGGACGCGGAAATTCTGGAAACCTGAGTATCCCTGATTTAATTATTCTGCTCCAAGGTTTATACAGTAATAACTCTTTTAGTTTGGGAGGTATTATTGCTAGACGGTTAAATATGAACCGTACTAAGGGCCCAATCTTTGGAGGCATCTATGCCACACGCCTAGCCGCACATTTTATCATACCTATTAGGCATGCTGAGAAGGAAGAAAAGGTGCTGCCCCGTGTTTATCTAGATCATAAAAGTATGGTGGCACGTGATTTTACTGTTAAGAATAGAGCAGGAGAGCTTAAGTATCAATTGTTCTTTAATAAACATCATCCTGAGACTATTACCTTGCTTGCTCCTTCTTTTTTTGATTTGACTGCAGGCACGTACCTTGTTCCGTTGACGGCTATTCATGCCTACCGGAACCCTGCACCAGTCGAGGAGCCAGAACCGGAACCACAATTTGATCCTTCACGACAGTCTAACTATCAGTGGGATCCAGAGATGATTGCCAGCCAGTGGCAATCGGAGCCTTCTTCTTCCTCATTACAGTACGACCCCAACAACTATTATTATGGATATCCGCCAGGCCAGCCATGGCCATAGACCAACTTAGGCCAAAAGCCTAAGCTTGGGGGAGTACGTATTTCTCACCGACATTACATTTATGTTCACACACACTCATTGCTAGATGTCGGTGCTCATACTTTTTCACTGTAATATCCATGCTAGTTTATTTTCTTTTTCTTGCTTTCTTCTTGTGTGTTTGTTAAACTTAAGAAAAACCAAAAAAATTAGTAGTAGTTTATTTTTCTGCTGTAGTAGTAATAATTAAAAAGAAAACCCAAAAATATTTCCCGTTCTTCTTTTGCTTGGGAGCTTTCTCGTGTAAATAGTTTTATTTCTTTTCTTTGGGGTCAGTAGGAGAAGACCATAATTAAATTGGTGAAGTGGCTCTTATATGCATTATTTTTGATTTAACCAAGAGCCCATATTGCTTGTCTTCTCCTGTTTATTGAATGCTCGCAGATTCCAGCTTAGTCCAATGCACGTGCACTCTTATTATTATTCACACCGTTCGGTCGTGCAAGTGAAAGGCAATTATGATGATATATGATGGACTGACTGAGATGAGAAAAGCTGGTATGAACTCGACTTCTTTTGTTTTTGTAAATGTGATGAGCCCGTCGTTCTTGATTCAGCTTATTATGAATAAACATGTTTGCAATGACAATTAGATATCAGAGTTGCTTGTGCCATGCTTGATTAGCTATGAGTTATAATGATTTACCTTGTATGCCGACATGCTATTGAGATGATTATGATGTGGTATGATGGGGTGGTATCCTCCTTTGAATGATTTAAGTGACTTGACTTGGCACATGTTCACGCATGTAGTTGAAACAAAATCAAAATAGCCTTCACGATATTTATGTTCATGGTGGATTATATCCTACTCACGCTTGCATCCAATGTTTATTAATTTTAATGCATGTACATGGCCGTTGTCGCTCTCTAGTTGGTCGCTTCCCAGTCTTTTGCTAGCCTTCACTTGTACTAAGCGGGAATACTGCTTGTGCATCCAATCCCTTAAACCCCAAAGTTATTCTAGATGAGTCCACCATACCTTCCTATATGCAGTATCTACCTGCCGTTCCAAGTAAATTTGTATGTGCCAAACTCTAAACCTTCAAACAAATATTCTATTTTGTATGCTCGAATAGCTCATGTATCAACAAAGGTTGTCCTTATCTTCCATGTTAGGCGGGTTATTCTCAAGAGGAGTGGACTCCGCTCCTCACTCATGAGAAAATGGCTGGTCACCGGGATGCCCAGTCCCATGCTTTATGCAAACTAAATCAAAATTAATTGCAAACAAAACTCCACCTGGGACCTGATGTATGTTGGAGGCACTCGTTGTTTCGAGCAAGCCATGGATTGATGCTTGTTGGTGGAGGGGGAGTATAAACTTTACCATTCTGTTTGGGAACTGCCTATAATATGTTTAGCATGGAAGATATCGCCATCTCTTAGTTGTTACATTGACAATGAAAGTATACCGCTCAAAATACAATTTATCTCTATTTCAAAACCGAGCTCTGGCACCTCTACAAATCCCTACTTCCCTCTGCGAAGGGCCTATCCGTTTACTTTTATGTTGAGTCATCACCCTCTTATTAAAAAGCACTAGCTAGAGAGCACAGCCGTCATTTGCATTCATCACTATTAATTCATATTGGGTATGACTATGATTGGATCTCTTTTACCATGAATTACAATGTCTAGTCAGTCCTTGATCTTTAAAGGTGCTCTGCATTTATGTTTTGCGGTCTCAGAAAGGGCTAGCGAGATACCATCTTGTTATATCATATTATGATTGTCTTGAGAAAGTGTTGTCATCCGAGATTTATTATTATGACTTACTAGTTGATTATGCTATTGATATGAGTAATGATGAGACCTGAGAATTATTGCAAGTGTGGTTAGTTATGATCTATGCTGAAAACTTGAATGCTGGCTTGACATAGTTACAACAACAAGAGCAAACAGAGTTTGTAAAAGTTTTTCTTTCTTTCTTTCAGTTTTTCAACTGAATTGCTTGAGGACAAGCAAGGGTTTAAGCTTGGGGGAGTTGATACGTCTCCGTCGTATCTACTTTTCCAAACACTTTTGCCCTTGTTTTAGACTCTAACTTGTATAATTTGAATGGAACTAACCCGGACTGACGCTGTTTTCAGCAGAATTACCATGATGTTGTTTTATGTGCAGAAAACAAATATTCTCGAAATGACCTGAAACTCCACGGGAGGTCTTAGAAAAAATAATAAAAAATCCTCGCCAAATATGAAGACCAGGGGGCCCACA
>NC_041390.1:521580854-521643061 GCF_002162155.2 Triticum dicoccoides | reverse complement strand
GCCCCCCTACCTCGTGGGTCCCCTGTTGACCCTCCGCCGCCAACTCCAACTCTATATATTTGCTTTCGGAGAGAAAAAAATCAGGGCGAAGAAATCATCGCGTTTTACGATACGGAGCCGCCGCCAAGCCCTAAAACCTCTCGGGAGGGCTGATCTGGAGTCCGTTTGGGGCTCCGGAGAGGGGGATTCGTCGCCGTCGTCATCATCAACTATCCTCATTCACCAATTTCATGATGCTCACCGCCATGCGTGAGTAATTGCATCATAGGCTTGCTAGACAGTGATGGGTTGGATGATATTTATCATGTAATCGAGTTAGTTTTGTTAGGGTTTGATCCCTAGTATCCATTATGTTCTGAGATTGATGTTGCTATGATTTTGCTATGCTTAATGCTTGTCACTAAGGCCCGAGTGCCATGATTTCAGATCTGAACCTATTATGTTTTCATGAATATATGTGAGTTCTTGATCCTATCTTGCAAGTCTATAGTCACCTACTATGTGTTATGATCCGGCAACCCCGAAGTGACAATAATCGGGGCCACTCCCGGTGATGACCATAGTTTGAGGAGTTCATGTATTCACTATGTGCTAATGCTTTGTTCCGGTTCTCTATTAAAAGGAGGCCTTAATATCCCTTAGTTTCCAATAGGACCCCGCTGCCACGGGAGGGTAGGACAAAAGATGTCATGCAAGTTCTTTTCCATAAGCACGTATGACTATATACGGAATACATGCCTACATTACATTGATGGATTGGAGATAGTTCTGTGTCACCCTATGTTATGACTGTTACATGATGAACCGCATCCGGCATAATTATCCATCACTGATCCGGTGCCTACGAGTTTTCCATATACTGGTTTACGCTTATTTACTTTCCCGCAGCTACTGTTACAATCACTACAAAATACCAAAAACATTACTTTTGTTGTCTTTACTTTTGTTGCCGCTACCAGCACTATCATATTACTTTGCTACTAAACACTTTGCTGCAGATACTAAGTTTCCAGGTGTGGTTGAATTGACAACTCAGCTGCTAATACTTGAGAATATTCTTTGGCTCCCCTTGTGTCGAATCAATAAATTTGGGTTGAATACTCTACCCTCGAAAGTTGTTGCGATCCCCTATACTTGTGGGTTATCAGCCCTCTCCATTAAACTTAACAAAATCTGGATTTTATATCCCGGGGGGCATTGAATTGCATCAAAGTATTCTCGATATGGCTTTTGGTAAATCTGGTTCCGTGGTAACTCAACTCCGAAATTCTCTCGGAGCATCTTAGCCAAATCCTCTCTAAGATTAGCTAGACCATCATCCATAGCGGACGATGAAGCTTGTGGAATTGGCATAGGAGGAGTAGGGTTAGTAGCAACAGGTGTGAATTGTGGCAAGTATGCCGAACTATAATTCAGCAATGATCTAATAGCGTTTGCACTTGTGGGTAGGGTTTGGTTCGGCATCACCACCGAACTTAGCATACTCATTATAGGATTAATGGGTGCAGCAACAATTTGATTGGTTGGGCTAGGATAAAAATTCATCGGCATGGGAGGCGCCGATGAAATAGACAAAGTTGGATTAGGGATTTCTGCGGTAATAGGCACACCAACATTACCAATAGATGATTGAGGCATACTTTTTTGAGCATTACTATTTTCCAAGAAAATGTGGTATAAAAGATTATTGCTATCAGTAATGCGACTATCAATTTCAGCCCATACCTCAGGAGAGAAGGTATTACTCATAGAGGGTTTAACCTGCTCATCATGAAGAGGAGGAAGCTTGATTTCTCCAACCGAAGTGATGTTGCCTTGGCGATCCTTCTTGAAATTCCCAAGAAACTCCTGCATCTCCTTCTCTTCACGTTCCTTCTTGTAATCCTCATAAATTTGGCGATACTCTGCCGATAATTCCTCAAAATTGGGCTTGATGATGTTACCGGCATCCACTTCAGATGGCTTAGGAATCTTTTCGCTTGTAGACATGATGGATGATGATGATGATTGCTCTTTAGTCCCTAGCGGAGTCGCCAAAAAGTCTGTTGACGCACGAACACGTCACGTGTACCCTCGACGCCGGGGGTGATCCGTCGCAACTCACGTCGAAGGAGACCCGACCGACAGTGCGATAGGCAGGACAGTCGGCGGGTGCCTTTTATACCAGAAACCCCGCACACCCAGGAGGGGCCCCGTCAGGGAGTGCGGCGGCAATGGGCTTCCCTAGGTAGATTCACTCGCCCCTAGAGCCTCGGGATTTGCAGATCTCATACTCGAGGAACAGCGAAGAATGAGAGAGAAAAACGGTGGAGAGATAAAACGTAGATGAAAAAGTAGTATATTGATTTGTTCGATTGTATGTTGTTTCAATAGGCCGTCACTCCTAACATATATAAGAGGCGGCTGAACTTCCCGTACAAGTAAAGGATTCATCTAGGCTTTCCTTACAAGAAAATTACATCAATTCACGCCCTACCATTCTAGTTTCAGTCCAACTCAGATTCAGTCCGAATCTGTCCCATACTTCTGTCGTGCTTCTTGCACGGGCTGTAGAAATCGCATACTAACTCGGATGGAGTCGAGTTGAACATCAAACTTGTTCGCCTCTATGATCTGCATAATACAAAGCAGGTGACTTCGACTTTGAAGGCCATCTTTATGACTTTTAGGGCCCATCTTTAACTGTGTATCGGATTCAATTATGCAGTTTTCTGAACTGTCCGAGTCTTGTAACAACTTTGCAGGCCGTATACTATCTCCGAAGACGATGACTCCAAAAGAGAAGTTGGCCGTTTTGACGATACACACAACTTCCATGTAGAACACTTTTCCATCCGAGGTCATCTGAATAACCTTCGAGCCCATCTCCAACTTTCGGTCAGATTGACTTTGACATCCTCCACTTTTCCGGCAAGCTTTCCACGCCGGCAAGCTTTCCACCCCGACAAGCTTTCCACACCAGCAAGGTTTCCACCCCGGCAAGCTTTCACACCGGCAAGGTTTCCACCTGGCAAGCTTTCACACCGGCAAGCTTCCAGGAAAGGTTTCACCCCGGCAAGCTTTCACACCGGCAAGCTTCCATGCCGGCAAACTTTTCGCGCCGGCAACCTTCATTCAGCCGGCAAAGGCCGAATAACTCACGCGACCCATCAGACATCACCTAGGTGGGTGTCTAGTCCCTCGCGTCACTTTTTCACTAAGGACCAGTCCGCAAAGTATTGCTCTAACTTTTGAATACGAACTTGTATTGGGATGATTTTTATATCAAAATCGACCGTTTCGACGAGACGAAGACAATTCATGTAGAAAGTTTTCCCATTTGAGGTCATCTTGGGGGGCTTAATCGAACAAACTGTACTCTGCATATAAGATCTTGGTACTTTGAGCATAGTTTCGGCCTTCGAGATGAAATCGGACGGCGATGGCCCAAACTTCAAAGATGTTCATATCAACAATACGGAACTCTTTCATGTAGACCACTTCTCCATTTGAGGTCATCTTAGATAAGTTCTTGATCGTGCCAAAATCTGGTGTCAACAGGGAGCCAAAGAATATTCATGAGTATTAGCAGTTGAGTTGTCAATTCAACCACACTAGAAAGACTTTATATTTGCAGCAAAGTTTTTAGTACCAAAGTAGTATGGAAGTGTTGGGGAACGTAGTAATAATTCAAAATTTTCCTACGTGCCACCAAGATCAATCTAGGAGACGCTAGCAACGAGAGAGAGGGAGTGCATCTTCATACCCTTGAAGATCGCTAAGCGAAAGTGTTACAAGAACACGGTTGATGGAGTCGTACTCGCGGCGATTCAAATCGCGGAAGATCCGATCCAAGCACCAAACGGACGGCGCCTCCGTGTTCAACACACGTACAGCCTGGGGACGTCTCCTCCTTCTTGATCCAGCAAGGGGAGAGGAGAAGTTGAGGGAGAGCTCCGGCAACACGACGGCATGGTGGTGGAGCTTGCGGTTCTTCGGCAGGGCTTCGCCAAGCACTACGGAGGAGGAGGAGGTGTTGGAGGAGGGAGGGACTGCGCCAGGGGAAGGGGTGCAGCTGCCCTCCCACCCCCACTATTTATAGGGGGAAGGGAAGAGGGGGCCCGGCCCCCCTAGATGCATTAGAGGGGGCGGCGGCCAGGAGGGGGAGACTTGACCCCCAAGCAAGTGGGAGGCGCCCCCTCCCCTAGGGTTTCCAACCATAGGCGCCTTGGGCCCTTGGGGGCGCACCAGCCCACTAGGGGACTGGTTCCCTCCCATATTCAGCCCATTAAGTCCTCTGAGGCAGGTGGCCCCACCCGGTGGACCACCGGGCACCTTTCGGTGGTCCCGGTACAATACCGATAACCCCTGAAACCATTCCAGCGACTGAAACTGGACTTCCCATATATAAATCTTCACCTCCGGACCATTCCAGAACTCCTCGTGACGTCTGGGATCTCATCCGGTACTCTGAACAACCTTCGGTAACCACATACAATTTCCCATAACAACTCTAGCGTCACCGAACCTTAAGTGTGTAGACCCTACGGGTTCGGGAACCATGCAGACATGACCGAGACATCTCTCCAGCCAATAACCAATAGCGGGATCTGGATATGTGGATCATAACTCGTAATAAGTGTCTACAACTTGCAAGATAGGATCAAGAACACAAATATATTCATGAAAACATAATAGGTTCAGATCTGAAATCATGGCACTCGGGCCCTAGTGACAAGCATTAAGCACAGCAAAGTCATAGCAACATCAATCTCAGAACATAGTGTATACTAGGGATCAAACCCTAACAAAACTAACTCGATTACATGATAAATTTCATCCGACTCATCATCGTCCAGCAAGCCTACGATGTAATTACTCACGCACAGCGGTGAGCATCATGAAATTGGTGATGGAGGAAGGTTGGTGATGATGATGGCGACGAATCCCCCTCTCCGGAGCCTCGAACAAACTCCAGATCAACCCTCCCGATCAAGAACAGGTGGCGGTGGCGGCTCCATATCATAAAATGCAATGAATCCTTCTCCCTAAGTTTTTTCTCCCCGAATAGGGTTATATAGAGTTGGAGTTAGGGTCGGAAGAGGTCCAGGGGGCCCACAAGCCCTCTAGGTGCGCCCCCTAGGCTTGAGGCCTCTGGGTGGACCCCCTGTGATTCATTCTTGCACTAATATTCTTTATATATTCTACAAAAATTCTCCGTATATCTTCAGGTCAATCTGAGAACTTTTATTTCTTCACAAAAATAGCACCATGGCAATTCTGCTGAAAATGGCGTCAGTCCGGGTTAGTTCCATTCAAATCATGCAAATTAGAGTCCAAAACAAGGGCAAAAGAGTTTGGAAAAGTTGATACGATGGAGACGTATCATATAGTATTATATGAGTTATGTGATTTAGTGACCAAATGTTGTTTGGAGTCCCGGATGAGATCAGAACATGACGAGGAGCTCCAGAATGGTCCGGAGGTAGATTGATATATAGGACGATGCTATTTGGTCACCGAAAAGGTTTTGGAGTGTATCGGGTAGTCATCGAATCACCGGAAGGGGTTCCGGGAAGCCCCGGAAGGTTAATGGGCCTTATGGGCCAAGAGGGGGGAACACACCAGCCCACAAGGGGCTGGCGCGCCCCTTCCCTTGGCCGTCTGCCCTATGGATGGAAAGGGGGAGGGCCAGCCCCTCTTTCCTTCCTGTTGTGGAACACAATATTTCAAAAAAATTCCTATGATCACGCAAGATCTATCTAGGAGATGCATAGCAATGAGAGGGGAGAGTGTGTCCATGTATCCTCGTAGACCGAAAGCGGAAGCGTTTAGTAACGCGGTTGATGTAGTCGAACTTCTTCACGATCCAACCGATCCTAGCACTGAACGTACGACACCTCTGTTCAGCACACATTCAGCATGATGACGTCCCTCAAGCTCTTGATCCAGTTAAGGACGATGGAGAGTTCCGTCAGCACGACGGTGTGGCGACAGTGATGATGAAGTTACCGGTGTAGGGCTTCGCCTAAGCACTACGACGATATGACTGAGGTGGTAAACTATGGAGGGGGGCACCGCGCACGGCTAAGAGATGTCTGTTGTATCTTTCGGGTACCCCCCGCCTCCATATATAAAGGGGGGAGGAGGAGGTGGCCGGCCTAAGGAGGCGCGCCATAAGGGGGGAGTCCTACTTGGACTCCCAGTCCAAGTAGGATTCGCCCCCCCCCCTCCTTCCTTCCACCGGAGAGGGAAAAGGGGAAGGGAGAGAGGGGGAGAAGGAAAGAGGGGGACCGACCCCCTCCCCTAGTCCAATTCGGTTTGGGCAAGGGGGGGGGGGCGCCCCTCTCACGTGGCCTTTCTCCTCCCCTCCAATAAGGCCCAATATGCCTAATACTTCTCCCAGGGGGTTCCGGTAACCTCCCGGTACTCCGGAAAAATGCCCGAACCACTCAGAACCATTCCGATGTCCAAATGCAACCTTCCAATATATGAATCTTTACCTCTCGACCATATCTAGACTCCTCATCATGTCTGTGGTCTCATCCGGGATTCCGAACAAACTTCGGTCATCAAATCAAATAACTCATAATACAAATCGTCATCGAACGTTAAGCGTGCGGACCCTACGGGTTCGACAAATATATAGACATGACTGAGACACATCTCTGGTCAATAACCAATAGCGGAAACTGGATTCTCATATTGGCTCCTACATATTCTATGAAGATCTTTATCGGCCAAACCGCATAACAACATACGTCATTCCCTTTGTCATCGGTATGTTACTTGCCCGAGATTCAATCGTCAGTATCATCATACCTAGTTCAATCCCGTTATCGGCAAGTCTCTTTACTCATTCCGTAATGCATCATCATGTAACTAACTCATTAGTCACATTGCTTGCAAGGCTCATAGTGATGTGCATTACCGAGAGGGCCCACAGATACCTCTCCGATACACGGAGTGACAAATCCTAATCTCAATCTATGCCAACTCAACAAACGCCATCAGAGACACCTGTAGAGCATCTTTATAATCACCCAGTTACCTTGTGACATTTGATAGTACAAAAGTGAAGGAAATATGCCGTAAAGGCAATAATAAAGTTATTATTTATTTCCTTATATCATGATACATGTTTATTATTCATGCTAGAATTGTATTAACCGAAAACATAATACATGTGTGAATACATAGACAAACAGATTGTCACTAGTATGCCTCTACTTGACTAGCTCATTGATCAAAGATGGTTATGTTTCCTACCATAGACATGAGTTGTCATTTGATTAATGAGGTCACATCATTAGGAGAATGATGTGATTGACATGACCCATTCTGTTAGCTTAGCACACGATCGTTTAGTATTCTGCTATTGCTTTCTTCATGACTTATACATGTTCATATGACTATGATATTATGCAACCCCCGTTTATCGGAGGAACACTTTGTGTGCCACCAAACGTCACAATGTAACTGGGTGATTATAAAGGTGCTCTACAGGTGTCTCCGAAGGTACTTGTTGGGTTGGCGTATTTCGAGATTAGGATTTGTCACTCCGATTGTCGGAGAGGTATCTCTGGGCCCACTCGGTAATGCACATCACTATAAGCCTTGCAAGCATTGCAACTAATGAGTTAGGTGCGGGATGATGTATTACAGAACGAGTAAAGAGACTTGTCGGTAACGAGATTGAACAAGGTATTGAGATACCGATGATCGAATCTCGGGCAAGTAACATACCGATGACAAAGGGAACAACGTATGTTGTTATGTGGTCTGACCGATAAAGATCTTCGTAGAATATGTAGGAGCCAATATGGGCATCCAGGTCCCGCTATTGGTTATTGACCAGAGAGGTGTCTCGGTCATGTCTACATAGTTCTCGGACCCGTAGGGTCCGCACGCTTAACATTCGTTGACGATATAGTATTATATGAGTTATGTATGTTGGTGACCGAATGTTGTTCGGAGTCCCGGATGAGATCACGGACATGACGAGGAGCTCCGGAATGGTCCGGAGGTAAAGATTCATATATTGGATGATATGGTTTGGCCAAGGGGTCAGGCCCATGGGGCTATAAGTCGGTGCAAAAGGAGTTTTGCGGAGGCCAGGGGGCCAAACGCCGGAGACCCTGGCGTCTGGCCTTGGGCCAGAGGCCGAGGCCCATGGCGTCTGGGCCAGACGCCAAGGATTGTGGCGGTTGGTCCTGGATTCCAAGTGGGACTCTTGCCTTTCGGGCAAAACCGACTTTGAGGAGGCTTTTGCTCCAAGTTTCGACCCCAGGGCTCAACATATAAATAGAGGGGCAGGGCTAGCACCAAAGACACATCAAGAAACACCAAGCCGTGTGCCGGCAACCCCGTCCCCTCTAGTTTATCCTCCGTCATAGTTTTCGTAGTGCTTAGGCGAAGCCCTACGGAGATTGTTCTTCACCAACACCGTCACCACGCCGTCGTGCTGCCGGAACTCATCTACTACTTTGCCCCTCTTGTTGGATCGAGAAGGCAAGGACGTCACCGAGCCGAACGTGTGCAGAACTCGGAGGTGCCGTGCTTTCGGTACTTGGATTGGTCGGATCGTGAAGACATACGACTACATCAACCGCGTTGATATAACGCTTCCGCGAACGGTCTACAAGGGCATGTAGACAACACTCTCCCCTCTCGTTGCTATGCATCACCATGATCCTACGTGTGCGTAGGAATTTTTTTGAAATTACTACGTTCCCCAACAGTGGCATCCGAGCCTGGTTTTATGCGTAGATGTTATATGCACGAGTAGAACACAAGTGAGTTGTGGGTGATATAAGTCATACTACTTACTAGCATGTCATACTTTGGTTCGGCGGTATTGTTGGATGAAGCGGCCCGGGCCAACATTACGCGTACGCTTACGCGAGACTTGTTCTACCGACGTGCTTTGCACACAGGTGGCTGGCGGGTGTCAGTTTCTCCAACTTTAGTTGAACCGAGTGTGGCTACGCCCGGTCCTTGAGAAGGTTAAAACATCACTAACTTGACGAACTATCGTTGTGGTTTTGATGCGTAGGTAAGAATGGTTCTTGCTCAGCCCGTAGCGGCCACGTAAAACTTGCAACAACAAAGTAGAGGACGTCTAACTTGTTTTTGCTGGGCATGTTGTGATGTGATATGGTCAAGGCATGATGCCAAATTTTATTGTATGAGATGATCATGTTTTGTAACTGAGTTATCGGCAACTGGCAGGAGCCATATGGTTGTCGCTTTATTGTATGCAATGCAAACGCCCTGTAATGCTTTACTTTATCACTAAATGGTAGCGATAGTCGTAGAAGCATAAGTTGGTGATACGACAACGATGCTATGATGGAGATCAAGGTGTCGCGCCGGTGACGATGGTGATCATGACGGTGCTTCGAAGATGGAGATCACAAGCACAAGATGTTGATGGCCATATCATATCACTTATATTGATTGCATGTGATGTTTATATTTTTATACATCTTATCTTGCTTTGATTGACGGTAGCATTATAAGATGATCTCTTACTAAATTATCAAGGTATAAGTGTTCTCCCTGAGTATGCACCGTTGCGAAAGTTCTTCGTGCTGAGACACCACGTGATGATCGGGTGTGATAGGCTCTATGTTCAAATACAACGGGTGCAAAACAATTGCACACGCAGAATACTCAGGTTAAACTTGACGAGCCTAGCATATAAAATATATGGCCTCGGAACGCTGAGACCGAAAGGTCGAGCATGAATCATATAGTAGATATGATCAACATAGTGATATTCACCATTGAAACTACTCCATCTCACGTGATGATCGGACATGGTTCAGTTGATATGGATCACGTGATCACTTAGAGGATTAGAGGGATGTCTATCTAAGTGGGAGTTCTCAAGTAATATGATTAATTGAACTTAAATTTATCATGAACTTAGTCCTCGTAGTATTAGCATATCTATGTTGTAGATCAATAGCTCGCGTTTAGCTCCCCTATTTTTTATATGTTCCAAGAGAAAACTAAGTTGAAAGATGTTAGTAGCAATGATGCGGATTGGATCCGTGATGTAAGGTTTATCCTCATTGCTGCACAGAAGAATTATGTCCTTGATGCACCGCTAGGTGACAAACCTATTGCAGGAGCAGATGCAGATGTTATGAACGTTTGGCTAGCTCAATATGATGACTACTTGATAGTTTAGTGCACCATGCTTAAACGGCTTAGAATCGGGACTTCAAAGATGTTTTGAACGTCATGGACCATATGAGATGTTCCAAGAGTTGAAGTTAATATTTCAAGCAAATACCCGAGTTGAGAGATATGAAGTCTCCAACAAGTTCTATAGCTAAAAGATGGAGGAGAATAGCTCAAGCAGTGAGCATGTGCTCATATTGTCTGGGTACTACAATCGCTTGAATCAAGTGGGAGTTAATCTTGCAGATAAAATAGTGATTAACAGAATTCTCTAGTCACCATCACCAAGTTAGTAGAACTTCCTGATGAACTATAATATGCAAGGGATAACGGAAACGATTCTCAAGCTCTTCGTGATGCTAAAATCGACAAAGGTAGAAATCAAGAAAAGAATCAAGTGTTGATGGTAAACAAAACCACTAGTCTCAAGTAAAGGGACAAAGGTAAGAAAGGGGAACTTCAGGAAGAATGGCAAGAAAGTTGCTGCTCAAGTGAAAAAACCCAAGTCTGGACCTAAACCTGAAACTGAGTGCTTCTACTGCAAAGGGACTGGTCACTGGATGTGGAACTACCCCAAGTAATTGGCGGATAAGAAGGATGGCAAAGTGAACATAGGTATATTTGATATACATGTTATTGATGTGTACTTTTCTAGTGTTTATAGCAACCCCTCAGTATTTGATACTAGTTCAGTTGCTAAGAATAGTAACTCGATACGGGATTTGCAGAATGAACAGAGACTAGTTAAGGGTGAAGTGATGATGTGTATTGGAAATGGTTCCAAGATTGATATGATCATCATTGCACACTCCCTATATTTTCAGGATTAGTGTTAAACCTAAAATAAATATTATTTAGTGTTTGCGTTGAGCATGAATATGATTGGATCATGTTTATTGCAATACGGTTATTCTTGTAAGTTAGAGAATAATTGTTGTTCTGTTTACATGAATAAAACCTTCTATGGTCATACACCCAATGAAAATGGTTTGTTGTATCTCGATCGTGGTGATACACATTTGTTAGGGAACGTAGCAGAAATTCAAAATTTTCCTACGTGTCACCAAGATCTATCTATGGAGAAACCAGCAACGAAGGGAAGGAGAGTGCATCTACATACCCTTGTAGATCGCTAAGCGGAAGCGTTCAAGAGAACGGGGTTGATGGAGTCGTACTCGTCGTGATTCAAATCACCGATGATCCTAGCGCCGAACGGACGGCACCTCCGCGTTCAACACACGTACGGAGCAGCGACGTCTCCTCCTTCTTGATCCAGCAAGGGGGGAGGAGAGGTTGATGGAGGTCCAACAGCACGACGGCGTGGTGGAAGTAGCGGGATTCCAACAGGGCTTCGCTAAGCGCTGCGGGAGGAAGGAGATGTGTCACGGGAGGGAGAGGGAGGCGCCAGGCCTTAGGTATGGTTTCTCCTCCTTTTCCCCACTATATATAGGGCCAAGGGAGAGGGGGGAGGCGCAGCCCTTGCCCCTTCCTCCAAGGAAGGGTGCGGCCAAGGGTGGGGAGGAGTCCATCCTCCCCAAGGCACCTCGGAGGTGCCTTCCCCTTTTAGGACTCTCCCCTTTTTCTCTTCTCTTGGCGCATGGGCCTCTTGGGGCTGGTGCCCTTGGCCCATGTAGGCCAAGGCGCACCCCCTACAGCCCATGTGGCCCCCGGGGCAGGTGGCCCCACCCGGTGGACCCCCGGGACCCTTCCGGTGGTCCCGGCACAATACCGGTGACCCCGAAACTTGTCCCGATGGCCGAAATAGCACTTCCTATATATAATTCTTTACCTCCGGACCATTCCGGAACTCCTCGTGACGTCCGGGATCTCATCCGGGACTCCGAACAACTTTCGGGTTACCGCATACTAATATCTCTATAACCCTAGCGTCACCGAACCTTAAGTGTGTAGACCCTACGGGTTCGGGAGACATGCAGACATGACCGAGATGACTCTCCGGTCAATAACCAACAGCGGGATCTGGATACCCATGTTGGCTCCCACATGTTCCATGATGATCTCATCGGATGAACCATGATGTCAAGGACTTAATCAATCCCGTATACAATTCCCTTTGTCTAGCGGTACGATACTTGCCCGAGATTCGATCGTCGGTATCCCAATACCTTGTTCAATCTCGTTACCGGCAAGTCTCTTTTACTCGTTCCGTAACACATCATCCCGTGATCAACTCCTTGATCACATTGTGCACATTATGATGATGTCCTACCGAGTGGGCCCAGAGATATCTCTCCGTTTACACGGAGTGACAAATCCCAGTCTCGATTCGTGCCAACCCAACAGACACTTTCGGAGATACCTGTAATGTACCTTTATAGCCACCCAGTTACGTTGTGACGTTTGGCACACCCAAAGCACTCCTACGGTATCCGGGAGTTGCACAATCTCATGGTCTAAGGAAATGATACTTGACATTAGAAAAACTTTAGCATACGAACTACACGATCTTGTGCTATGCTTAGGATTGGGTCTTGTCCATCACATCATTCTCCTAATGATGTGATCCCGTTATCAATGACATCCAATGTCCATGGTCAGGAAACCGTAACCATCTATTGATCAACGAGCCAGTCAACTAGAGGCTTACTAGGGACATGGTGTTGTCTATGTATCCACACATGTATCTGAGTTTCCTATCAATACAATTATAGCATGGATAATAAACGATTATCATGAACAAGGAAATATAATAATAATCAATTTATTATTGCCTCTAGGGCATATTTCCAACAGTCTCCCACTTGCACTAGAGTCAATAATCAAGTTCACATCACCATGTGATTAACACTCACAGGTAATATCGCCATGTAACCAACATCCAAAGAGTTTACTAGAGTCAATAATCTAGTTCACATCACCATGTGATTAACACTCAATGAGTTCTGGGTTTGATCATGTTGCTTGTGAGAGAGGTTTTAGTCAACGGGTCTGAACCTTTCAGATCCGTGTGTGCTTTACAAATCTCTATGTCATCTCCTAGATGCAGCTACCACGCTCTATTTGGAGCTATTCCAAATAACTGTTCTACTATACGAATCCAGTTTACTACTCAGAATAATCTGGATTAGTGTCAAAGCTTACATCGACGTAACCCTTTACGACGAACTCTTTTACCACCTCCATAACCGAGAAAATTCCTTAGTCCACTAGTTACTAAGGATAACTTTGACCGCTGTCCTGTGATCCATTCTTGGATCACTCTTGTACCCCTTGACTGACTCATGGCAAGGCACACTTCAGGTGCGGTACACAGCATAGCATACTATGGAGCCTATGTCTATGCATAGGGGACGACCTTCGTCCTTTCTCTCTGTTCTGCCGTGGTCGAGCTTTAAGTCTTAACTTCGTACCTTACAACTCATGCAAGAACTCCTTCTTTGACTGATTCATCTTGAACACCTTCAAGATCATGTCAAGGTATGTGCTCATTTGAAAGTACCATTAAGCGTTTTGATCTATCCTTATAGATCTTGATGCTCAATGTTCAAGTAGCTTAATCCAGGCTTTCCATTGAAAAACATTTTTCAAATAACCCTATATGCTTTCCAGAAATTCTACGTCACTTCTGATCAACAATATGTCAACAACATATACTTATCAGAAATTCTATAGTGCTCCCACTCACTTCTTTGGAAATACAAGTTTCTCATAAACTTTGTATACACCAAAATCTTTGATCATCTCATCAAAGCATACATTCCAACTCCGAGATGCTTACTCCAGTCCTTAGAAGGATTGCTGGAGCTTTGCATACTTATTAGCATCTTTCAGGATTGACAAAACCTTCCGGTTGTATCACATACAACCTTTCCTCAAGAAAATCGTCGAGGAAACAATGTTTTGACATCCTATCTGCAAGATTTCATAAATAAAGCAGTAATCGCTAATATAATTCCAACACTCTTAGCATCGCTACGAGTGAGAAAGTCTCATCATAGTCAACTCCTTGAACTTGTCGGAAAACATCTTAACGACAAGTCGAGCTTTCTTAATGGTGACATTTACCATCATTGTCCGTCTTCCTTTTAAAATCCATATGTACCTAACAGCCTTACGGCCATCAAGTAGTTCTTCCAAAGTCTACACTTTGTTTTCATATATGGATCCTCTCTCGGATTATATGGCCTCGAGCCATTTATCGGAATCCAGGCCCACCACCGCTTCTCCATAGCTCGTAGGTTCATTGTTGTCTAGCAACATGACTTCCAAGACAGGATTACGTACCACTTTGAAGTAGTACGCATCCTTGTCGACCTACGAGGTTTGGTAGTGACTTGATCTGAAGTTTCATGATCACTATCATAAGCTTCCACTTCAATTGGTGTAGGTGCCACAGGAACAACTTCCTGTGCCCTGCCACACACTAGTTGAAGAGACGGTTCAATAACCTCATCAAGTCTCCACCATCCTCCCACTCAATTCTTTCGAGAGAAACTTTTCCTCGAGAAAGGACCCGATTCTAGAAACAATCCCTTATTGCTTTTGAATCTGAGACAGGAGGTATACCCAACTGTTTTGGGTGTCCTGTGAAGATGCATTTATCCGCTTTGGCTTCGAGCTTATCAGCCTGAAGCTTTTTTCACATAAGCGTCGCAGCCCCAAACTTTTAAGAAATGACAGCTTAGGTTTCTCTAAACCATAGTTCATATGGTGTCATCTCATTGGAATTACATGGTGCCCTATTTAAAGTGAATGTGGTTGTCTCTAATTCCTAACCCATAAACTATCATGGTAATTCGAAAAGAGACATCATGGTATGCATCATATCCAATAGGGTGCAGTTATGATGTTCGGACACACCATCACACTATGGTGTTCCAGGCTGTATTAGTTGTGAAATAATTTCCACAATGTCTTAATTCTGTGCCAAACTCGTAATTCAGATATTCATCTCTATGATCATATCATAGATATTTTATCCTCTTGTCACGACGATCTTTCAACTTCACCTTGAAATTACTTGAACCTTTCAATAATTCAGACTCGTGATTTATCAAGTAAATGTACTCAACATCTACTCAAATCATCTGTGAAGTAAGAACATAACGATATCCACTACACGCCTCAGCACTCATTGGACTGCACACATCAAAATGTATTACTTCCAACAAGTTGCTTTCTAGTTCCATTTTACTGAAACCGAGGCTTTCAGTCATCTTGCCCATGTGGTATGATTTGCATGTCTCAAGTGATTCAAAAATCAAGTGAGTCCAAATGGTCCATTTGCATGGAGTTTCTTCATGCATATACACCAATAGACATGGTTCGCATGTCTCAAACTTTTCAAAAACGAGTGAGCCCAAAGATCCATCAACATGGAGCTTCTTCATGCGTTTTATACCGATATGACTTACGTGGCAGTGCCACAAGTAGGTGGTACTATCATTACTATCCTATATCTTTTGGCATGAACATGTGTATCACTACGATCGAGATTCAATAAACCATTCATTTTAGGCGTAAGACCATTGAAGGTATTATTCAAATAAACAGAGTAACCATTATTCTCCTTAAATGAATAACCGTATTGCGATAGACATAATCCAATCACGTCTATGCTCAACGCAAACACCAAACTCGATGGTAGAGGGAGCATACGATATTTGATCAACCTTGGAAATACTTCCAACACACATCGTCATCTCACCTTTAGCTAGTCTCCGTTTATTCCGTAGCTTTTATTTCGAGTTACTAACACTTAGCAACCGAACCGGTATCTAATACCCTTGTGCTACTAGGAGTACTAGTAAAGTACACATCAACACAATGTATATCCAATATACTTCTATCGACCTTGCCAGCCTTCTCATCTACCAAGTATCTAGGGTAATTCTGCTCCAGTGGTTCTTCCCCTTATTACAGAAGCACTTAGTCTCGGGTTTGGGTTCAACCTTGGGTTTCTTCACTAGAGTAGCAGCTGAATTGCCGTTTTATGAAGTTTCCCTTCTTGCCCTTGCCCTTCTTGAAACTAGTGGTTTCACCAACCATCAACAATTGATGCTCCTTCTTGATTTCTACTTTTGTGGTGTCAAACATCGCGAATATCTCAAGGATCATCATATATGTCCCCGATACATTATAGTTCATCACGAAGCTCTAGCAGCTTGGTGGTAATGACTTCGGAGAAACATCACTATCTCATCTGGAAGATCAACTCCCACTCGATTCAAATGATTGTTGTACTCAGAAAATCTGAGCACAAGCTCAACAATTGAGCTTTTCTCCTTAGTTTGTAGGCTAAGAAAACCGTCAGAGGTCTTATACCTCTTGACGTGGGCACGAGCCTGAAATCCCAATTTCAGCCCTCGAAACATCTCATATGTTTTGCGATGTTTCAAAAACATCTTTGGTGCCTCAACTCTAAACCGTTTAACTGAACTATCACGTAGTTATCAAAACATGTATGTCAGATGTTCGCAACATCCACAGACAACGTTCGAGGTCCAGCACACTGAGCGGTGTATTAAGGACATAAGCCTTCTAAGAAGCAATGAGGACAGTCCTCGGTTTACGGACCTAGTCCGCATAATTGCTACTATCAACTTTCAACTAAATTTTCTCTAGGAACATATCTAAACAGTAGAACTGAAGCGCGAGCTACGACATAATTTGCAAAATCCCTTTTTGAGTATGTTCAAGATAATTAAGTTCATCTCATGAACTCCCACTCAGATAGACATCCCTCTAGTCATCTAAGTGATTACATGATCCGAGTCAACTAGGCCGTGTCCGATCATCACGTGAGACGGACCAGTCAACATCGGTGAACATCTTCATGTTGATCGTATCTACCATACGACTCATGCTCGACCTTTCGGTCTTCTGTGTTCTGAGGCCATGTCTATACACATGCTAGGCTCGTCAAGTCAACCTAAGTGTTTGCATGTGTAAATCTGTCTTACACCCGTTGTATGTGAACGTTTGGATCAAACACCCGATCATCACGTGGTGCATTGAAACAACGAACTGTCGCAACAGTGCACAGTTAGGGGGAACACTTTCTTGAAATTTTAATGAGGGATCATCTTATTTACTACCATCGTTCTAAGCAAATAAGATGTATAAACATGATAAACATCACATGCAATCAAATAGTGACATGATATGGCCAATATCATATTGCTCCTTTTGATCTCCATCTTCGGGGCTCCATGATCATCATCGTCACCGGCATGACACCATGATCTTCATCATCATGATCTCCATCGTCGTGTCTTCATGAAGTTGTCTCGTCAACTATTACTTCTACTACTACAGCTAATGGTTAGCAATAAAGTAAAGTAATTACATGACGTTTATGTTGACACGCAGGTCATAAATAAATTAAGACAACTCCTATGGCTCCTGCCGGTTGTCATACTCATCGACATGCAAGTCATGATTCCTATTACAAGAACATGATCATCTCATACATCACATATATCATTCATCACATCCTTTGGCCATATCACATCACATAGCATACCCTGCAAAAACAAGTTAGACGTCCTCTAATTGTTGTTTGCATGTTTTACGTGGCTGCTATGGGTTTCTAGCAAGAACGTTTCTTACCTACGCAAAGACCACAACGTGATATGCCAATTGCTATTTACCCTTCATAAGGACCCTTTTCATCGAATCCGATCCGACTAAAGTGGGAGAGACAGACACCCGCTAGCCACCTTATGCAACTAGTGCATGTTTGTCGGTGGAACCGGTCTCACGTAAGCATACGTGTAAGGTTGGTCCGGGCCGCTTCATCCCACGATGCCGCCGAATCAAGATAAGACTAGTAACGGCAAGCATATTGAACAAAATCAACGCCCACAACTACTTTGTGTTCTACTCGTGCATAGAAACTACGCATAGACCTAGCTCATGATGCCACTGTTGGGGAACGTAGCAGAAATTCAAAATTTTCCTACGTGTCACCAAGATCTATCTATGGAGAAACCAGCAACGAAGGGAAGGAGAGTGCATCTACATACCCTTGTAGATCGCTAAGCGGAAGCGTTCAAGAGAACGGGGTTGATGGAGTCGTACTCGTCGTGATTCAAATCACCGATGATCCTAGCGTCGAACGGACGGCACCTCCGCGTTCAACACACGTACGGAGCAGCGACATCTCCTCCTTCTTGATCCAGCAAGGGGGGAGGAGAGGTTGATGGAGATCCAACAGCACGACAGCGTGGTGGAAGTAGCGGGATTCCAACAGGGCTTCGCTAAGCGCTGTGGGAGGAAGGAGATGTGTCACGGGAGGGAGAGGGAGGCGCCAGGCCTTAGGTATGGTTGCTCCTCCTTTTCCCCACTATATATAGGGCCAAGGGAGAGGGGGGAGGCGCAGCCCTTGCCCCTTCCTCCAAGGAAGGGTGCGGCCAAGGGTGGGGAGGAGTCCATCCTCCCCAAGGCACCTCGGAGGTGCCTTCCCCTTTTAGGACTCTCCCCTTTTTCTCTTCTCTTGGCGCATGGGCCTCTTGGGGCTGGTGCCCTTGGCCCATGTAGGCCAAGGCACACCCCCTACAGCCCATGTGGCCCCCGGGACAGGTGGCCCCACCCGGTGGACCCCCGGGACCCTTCCGGTGGTCCCGGTACAATACCGGTGACCCCAAAACTTGTCCCGATGGCCGAAATAGCACTTCCTATATATAATTCTTTACCTCCGGACCATTCCGGAACTCCTCGTGACGTCCGGGATCTCATCCGGGACTCCGAACAACTTTCGGGTTACCGCATACTAATATCTCTATAACCCTAGCGTCACCGAACCTTAAGTGTGTAGACCCTACGGGTTCGGGAGACATGCAGACATGACCGAGATGACTCTCCGGTCAATAACCAACAGCGGGATCTGGATACCCATGTTGGCTCCCACATGTTCCACAATGATCTCATCGGATGAACCACGATGTCAAGGACTTAATCAATCCCGTATACAATTCCCTTTGTCTAGCGGTACGATACTTGCCCGAGATTCGATCGTCGGTATCCCAATACCTTGTTCAATCTCGTTACCGGCAAGTCTCTTTTACTCGTTCCGTAACACATCATCCCGTGATCAACTCCTTGATCACATTGTGCACATTATGATGATGTCCTACTGAGTGGGCCCAGAGATATCTCTCCGTTTACACGGAGTGACAAATCCCAGTCTCGATTCGTGCCAACCCAACAGACACTTTCGGAGATACCTGTAATGTATCTTTATAGCCAACCAGTTACGTTGTGAAGTTTGGCACACCCAAAGCACTCCTACGGTATCCGGGAGTTGCACAATCTCATGGTCTAAGGAAATGATACTTGACATTAGAAAAGCTTTAGCATACGAACTACACGATCTTGTGCTATGCTTAGGATTGGGTCTTGTCCATCACATCATTCTCCTAATGATGTGATCCCGTTATCAATGACATCCAATGTCCATGGTCAGGAAACCGTAACCATCTATTGATCAACGAGCCAGTCAACTAGAGGCTTACTAGGGACATGGTGTTGTCTATGTATCCACACATGTATCTGAGTTTCCTATCAATACAATTATAGCATGGATAATAAACGATTATCATGAACAAGGAAATATAATAATAATCAATTTATTATTGCCTCTAGGGCATATTTCCAACAACATTTTCATAATATTGAAGCCAAAATATGGAAAGTTAATAATGATAGTGCAACTTATTTGTCGCATTGCCGTTTAGGTCATATTGGTGTAAAGCGCATGAAGAAAATCCATGCTGATGGGCTTTTGGAATCACTTGATTATGAATCAGTTGATGCTTGCAAACCATGCCTCTTGGGCAAGATGACTAAAACGCCGTTCTCCGGAACAATGAAGCAAGCAACAGATTTGTTGGAAATCATACATACTGATGTATGTGGTCCGATGAGTGTTGAGGCTCGCAGCGGGTATGGTTATTTTCTGACCTTCACAGATGACTTGAGTAGATATGGGTATATCTACTTGATGAAACATAAGTCTGAAACATTTAAAAAGTTGAAAGAATTTCAGAGTGAAGTGGAAAATCATCGTGACAAGAAAATAAGGTTTCTACGATCTGATCGCGGAGACAAATATTTGAGTTACGAGTTTGGTCTTCAATTAAAACAATGTGGAATAGTTTCACAAATTCGTGCCACCTAGAACACCACAGCATAATGGTGTGTCCGAACGTCATATCCGTACTTTATTGGATATAGTGCAACCTATGATGTTTCTTACCGATTTACCACTATAGTTTTGGGGTTATGCATTAGAGACAGCTGCATTCATGTTAAATAGGGCACCATCTAAATCCGTTGAGACGACACCGTATGAACTATGGTTTGGCAAGAAAGCTAAGTTGTCGTTTCTTAAAGTTTGAGGTTGCAATGCTTATGTGAAAAAGTTTCAACCTGATAAGCTTAGACCCAAATCGGAGAAGTGCGTCTTCATAGGATACCCAAAAGAAAATGTTGGGTACACCTTCTATCACAGATCCGAAGGCAAGATATTCATTACTGAGAATGGATCCTTTCTAGAGAAGGAGTTTCTCTCGAAAGAAGTGACTGGGAGGAAAGTAGAACTTGATGAGGTAACTGTACCTGCTCCCTTATCAGAAAGTAGTTCATCACAGAAATCTGTTCCTGTGACTACTACACCAATTAGTGAGGAACCTAATGATGATGATCATGTAACTTCAGATCAAGTTACTATCGAACCTCGTAGGTAAACCAAAGTGAGATCCGCACCAGAGTGGTACGGCAATCCTGTTTTGGAGGTCATGTTACTTGACCATGACAAACCTACGAACTATGAGGAAGCGATGATGAGCCTAGATTCCGCGAAATGGCTTGAGGCCATGAAATCTGAGATGAGATCCATGTATAAGAACAAATTATGGACTTTGATTGACTTGCCCATTGATCGGAGAGCCATTGAGATTAAATGGATCTTCAAGAGGAAGACGGACGCTGATAGTAGTGTTACTATCTACAAAGCTAGAATTGTCGCAAAAAGGTTTTCGACAAGTTCAAGGTGTTGACAACAATGGGAGTTTCTCACTCATATCTATGCTTAAGTTTGTCCGAATCATGTTAGCAATTGCCGGATTTTATGAAATCTGGCAAATGGATAAACAAAAATGCATTCCTTAATGGGTTTATTTAAGAAGAGTTGTATATGATGCAACCAGAAGGTTTTGTCAATCCTAAAGGTGCTAACAAAATATGCAAGCTCCAGCGATCCATCTATGGATTGGTGCAAGCATCTCGGAGTTGGAATATACGCTTTGATAAGTTGATCAAAGCATATTGTTTTATACAGACTAGCGGTGAAGCCTGTATTTACAAGAAAGTGAGTGAGAGCACTACAACATTTATGATAAGTATATGTGGATGACATATTATTGATCGGAGATAATGTAGAATTATTCTGCAAAGCATAAAGGAATGTTTGAAAGGAGTTTTTCAAAGAAAGACCTCGGTGAAACTGCTTACATATTGAGCATCAAGATCTATAGAGATAGATCAAGACGCTTGATGAGTTTTTCAATGAGTACATACCTTGACAAGATTTTGAAGTAGTTCAAAATGGAACAGTCAAATAAAGAGTTCTTGCCTGTGTTACAAGGTGTGAAACTGAGTAAGACTCAAAGCCCGACCACGGCAGAAGATAGAAAGAGAATGAAAGTCATTCCCTATGCCTCAGCCATAGGTTCTATAAAGTATGCCATGTTGTGTACCAGATCTATTGTATACCCTACCACTGAGTTTGGCAAGGGAGTACAATAGTGATCTAGGAGTAGATCACTGGACAGCGGTCAAAATTATCCTTAGTGGAATAAGGATATGTTTCTCGATTATGGTGGTGACAAAAAGGTTCGCCGTAAAGGGTTATGTCGATGCCAATTTTGACACTGATCCAGATGACTCTAAGTCTCAATCTGGATACATATTGAAAGTGGGAGCAATTAGCTAGAGTAGCTCCGTGCATAGCATTGTAGACATAGAAATTTGCAAAATACTTACGGATCTGAATGTGGCAGACTCGTTGACTAAACTTCTCTCACAAGCAAAACATGATCACACCTTAGTACTCTTTGGGTGTTAATCACATAGCTATGTGAACTAGATTATTGACTCTAGTAAACCCTTTGGGTGTTGGTCACATGTCGATGTGAACTATGGGTGTTAATCACATGGTGATGTGAACTATTGGTATTTAATCACATGGCGATGTGAACTAGATTATTGACTAGTGCAAGTGGGAGACTGAAGGAAATATGCCCTAGAGGCAATAATAAAGTTATTATTTATTTCCTTATATCATGATAAATGTTTATTATTCATGCTAGAATTGTATTAACCGGAAACATAATACATGTGTGAATAAATAGACAAACAGATTGTCACTAGTATGCCTCTACTTGAATAGCTCGTTGATCAAAGATGGTTATGTTTCCTAACCATAGACATGAGTTGTCATTTGATTAACGGGGTCACATCATTAGGAGAATGATGTGATTGACATGACCCATTCCGTTAGCTTAGCACACGATCGTTTAGTATTCTGCTATTGCTTTCTTCATGACTTATACATGTTCCTATGACTATAAGATTATGCAACCCCCGTTTACCAGAGGAACACTTTGTGTTACACCAAACATCACAACGTAACTGGGTGATTATAAAGGTGCTCTACAGGTGTCTCCGAAGGTACTTGTTGGGTTGGCGTATTTCAAGATTAGGATTTGTCACTCCGATTGTCGGAGAGGTATCTCTGGGCCCACTCGGTAATGCACATCACTATAAGCCTTGCAAGCATTGCAACTAATGAGTTAGTTGCGGGATGATGTATTACAGAACGAGTAAAGAGACTTGCCGGTAACGAGATTGAACTAGGTATTGAGATACCAACAATCGAATCTCGGGCAAGTAACATACCGATGACAAAGGGAACAACGTATGTTGTTATGCGGTCTGACCGATAAAGATCTTCGTAGAATATGTAGGAGCCAATATGGGCATCCAGGTCCCACTATTGGTTATTGACCAGAGAGGTGTCTCGGTCATGTCTACATAGTTCTCGAACCCGTAGGGTCCGCACGCTTAACGTTCATTGACGATATAGTATTATATGAGTTATGTATGTTGGTGACCGAATGTTGTTCAGAGTCCCGGATGAGATCACGGACATGATGAGGAGCTCCGGAATGGTCCGGAGGTAAATATTCATATATTGGATGATATGGTTTGGCCAAGGGGTCAGGCCCATGGGGCTATAAGTCGGTGCAAAAAGAGTTTTGCGGAGGCCAGGGGGCCAAACGCCGGAGACCCTGGCGTCTGGCTCTGGGCCAGACGCCGAGGCCAGTGGCGTCTGGGCCAGACGCCAAGGATTGTGGCGTTTGGTCCTGGAGTCCGAGTGGGACTCTTGCCTTTCAGGCAAAACCGACTTTGAGGAGGCTTTTGCTCCATGTTTCGACCCCAGGGCTCAACATATAAATAGAGGGGAAGGGCTAGCACCAAAGACACATCAAGAAACACCAAGCTGTGTGCCGGCAACCCCGTCCCCTCTAGTTTATCCTCCGTCATAGTTTTCGTAGTGCTTAGGCGAAGCCCTACGGAGATTGTTCTTCACCAACACCGTCACCACGCCGTCGTGCTGCCGGAACTCATCTACTACTTTGCCCCTCTTGCTGGATCGAGAAGGCGAGGACGTCACCGAGCCGAACGTGTGCAGAACTCGGAGGTGCCGTGCTTTCGGTACTTGGATCGATCGGATCATGAAGACGTACGACTACTCAACCGCGTTGATATAACGCTTCCGCAACGGTCTACAAGGGTATGTAGACAACACTCTCCCCTCTTGTTCATATGCATCACCATGATCCTGCGTGTGCGTAGGATTTTTTTTGAAATTACTACGTTCCCCAACAACAAGGTGTTCCTCCGATATTCGGGAGTTGCATAATCTCATAGTCAGAGGAACTTGTATAAGTCATGAAGAAAGTAATAGCAATAAAACTTAACGATCATTATGCTAAGCTAACGGATGGGTCTTGTCCATCACATCATTCTCCTAATGATGTGATCCCGTTCATCAAATGAAAACACATGTCTATGGTTAGGAAACTCAACCATCTTTGATTAACGAGCTAGTCTAGTAGAGGCTTACTAGGGACAATGTGTTTTCTCTATGTATCCACACATGTATCAAGTTTTCGGTTAATACAATTCTAGCATGAATAATAAACATTTATCATGATATAAGGAAATATAAATAACAACTTTATTATTGCCTCTAGGGCATATTTCCTTTAGTCTCCCACTTGCACTAGAGTCAATAATCTAGTTCACATCGCCATGTGATTTAACACCAATAGTTCACATCACCATGTGACCAACACCCAAAGGGTTTACTAGAGTCAATAATCTAGTTTACATCACCATGTGATTAACACCCAAAGAGTACTAAGGTGTGATCATGTTTTCCTTGTGAGAGAAGTTTAGTCAAAGGGTCTGCCACATTCAGAGCCGTATGTATTTTGCAAATTTTTGTGTCTACAATGCTTTGCATGGAGCTACTCTAGATAATTGCTCCCACTTTTAATATATATCCAGATTGAGACTCGGAGTCATCTAGATTAGTGTTAAAGCTTGCATCGACGTAACTCTTTTACGACGAACTCTTTATCAACTCCATAACCGAGAAACATTTCCTTAGTCTCTTAGGTAACTAAGGATAATTTTGACCGCTGTCCAGTGATCCACTCCTGGATCACTATTGTACCCTCTTGCCAAACTCATGGTGAGGTACGCAATAGGTCTGGTACACAGCATAGCATATTTTAATGAACCTATGACCGAGGCATAGGGAATGACTTTCATTCTCTTTCTATTTTCTGTCGTGGCCGGGTTTTGAGTCTTACTCAACTTCACACCTTGCAACACAGGCAAGAACTCCTTTTACTGTTCCATTTTGAACTACTTCAAAATCTTGTCAAGGTATGTTCTCATTGAAAAATCTTATCAAGCGTCTTGATCTATCTCTATAGATCTTGATGCTCAATATGTAAGCAGCTTCA
The DNA here is from genome assembly GCF_002162155.2 of Triticum dicoccoides. Taxonomy (NCBI): domain Eukaryota; kingdom Viridiplantae; phylum Streptophyta; class Magnoliopsida; order Poales; family Poaceae; genus Triticum; species Triticum dicoccoides. The sequence goes on along the minus strand of NC_041390.1, from coordinate 521,617,829 downwards.
CCGAGGTCTTTCTTTGAAAAACTCATTTCAAACACTCCTTTATGCTTTCCAGATAATTCTACGTCATTTTCGATCAACAATATGTCATTCACATATACTTATCAGAAAGGTTGTAGTGCTCCCACTCACTTTCTTGTAAATACAGGTTTCTCCAAAAGTCTGTATAAAACCATATGCTTTGATCACACTACCAAAGCGTATATTCCAACTCCGAGAGGCTTGCACCAGTCTATAAATGGATCGCTGGAGTTTGCACACTTTGTTAGCACCTTTAGGATCAACAAAACCTTCTGATTGCATCATATACAACTCTTCTTTAGGAAATCCATTAAGGAATGCAGTTTTGACATCCATTTGCCAAATTTCATAATCATAAAATGCGGCAATTGCTAACATGATTCGGACAAACTTAAGCATCGCTATGAGTGAGAAAATCTCATCGTAGTCAACACCTTGAACTTGTTGAAAACCTTTTGCGACAATTCGAGCTTTGTAGATAGTAACACTACTATCAGTGTCTGTCTTCCTCTTGAAGATCCATTTATTCTCAATGGCTCACCGATCATCGGGCAAGTCAATCAAAGTCCATACTTTGTTCTCATACATGGATCCCATCTCAGATTTCATGGCCTCAATCCATTTCGTGAAATTTGGCCTCATAATCGCTCCCTCATAGTTCGTAGGTTCGTCATGGTCTAGTAACATGACTTCCATAACAGGATTACCGTACCACTCTGGTGCGGACCGTACTCTGGTTGACCTACGAGGTTCGGTAGTAGCTTGATCTGAAGTTTCATGATCATCATCATTAGCTTCCTCACTAATTGGTGTAGGAATCATTGGAACTACTTTCCAATTTAGGAGAAGGTACAATTACCTCATCAAGTTCTACTTTCCTCCCACTCACTTCTTTTGAGAGAAACTTCTTCTCTAGAAAGGATCCATTACTAGCAACAAAGATCTTGCCTTTGGATCCGTGATAGAAGGTATACCCAATAGTTTCTTTGGGGTATCCTATGAAGACGCACTTAAGAAACGACATCTTTGGTTTCTTGCCAAACCATAGTTCATACGGTGTCGTCTCAACGGATTTAGACGGTGCCCTATTAAACGTGAATGCAGCTGTCTCTAATGCATAACCCCAAAATGATAGTGGTAAATCGGTAAGAGACATCATAGATCGCACGATATCTAATAAAGTATGGTTACGACGTTCGGACACACCATTACGCTGTGGTGTTCCAGGTGGCGTGAGTTGTGAAACTATTCCACATTGTTTCAAATGAAGACCAAAACTCGTAACTCAAATATTCGCCTCCGCGATCAGATTGTAGAAACTTTATTTTCTTGTTACGATGATTTTCCACTTCACTCTGAAATTCTTTGAACTTTTTCCAATGTTTCAGACTTATGTTTCATTAAGTAGATATACCCATATCTTCTCAAATCATCTGTGAAGGTCAGAAAATAACGATACCTGACGCGAGCCTCGACACTCATCGGACCGCATACATCAGTATGTATTATTTCCAATAAGTCAGTTGCTCGCTCCTTTGTTCCGGAGAACGGAGTCTTAGTCATCTTGCCCATGAGGCATGGCTCGCAAGCATCAAGTGATTCATAATCAAGTGATTCCAAAAGCCAATCAGCATGGAGTTTCTTCATGCACTTTACACCAATATGACCTAAACGGCAGTGCCACAAATAAGTTGCACTATCATTATTAACTTTGCATCTTTTGGCTTCAATATTATGAATATGTGTATCACTATAGTAAAGATTCAAGAAACCATTTATACTGGGTGTATGACCATAGAAGGTATTATTCATGTAAACAGAACAACTCTGACTTAAATGAATAACCGTATTGCAATAAACATGATCCAATCATATTCATGCTCAACGCAAATACCAAATAACATTTATTTAGGTTCAACACTAATTCCGAAGGTAGAGGGAGTATGCGATGGTGATCTTATCAACCTTGGAATTTCTTCCAACACACATCGTCACTTTGCCCTCAACTAGTCTCTGTTCATTTTGTAACTCCTGTTTCGAGTTACTAATCTTAGTAACTGAACCGGTATCAAATACCTAGGGGTTACTATGAACACTAGTAAAGTACACATCAATAATCTGTATATCAAATATACCTTCATTCACTTTGCCATCCTTCTTAGCCGCCAAATGTTTGGGGCGGTTTTGCTTCTAGTGACCATTTCCTTTGAAGTAGAAGCACTCAGTTTCAGGCTTAGGTCCAGACTTGGGCTTCTTCCCGGGAGCAGCAACTTGCTTGCTATTCTTCTTGAAGTTCCCCTTTCTTCCATTTGCCCTTTTTCTTGAAACTAGTGGTCTTGTTAACCATCAACACTTGATGCTCTTTCTTGATTTCTACCTTTGCAACCTTTAGCATTGCGAAGAGCTCAGGAATTGTCTTGTTCATCCCTTGCATATTATAGTTCATCACGAAGTTCTAGTAACATGGTGATAGTGACTAGAGAACTTTGTCAATCACTATCTTATCTGGAAGATTAACTCCCAGTTGATTCAAGCAATTGTAGTACCTAGACAATCTGAGCACATGCTCACTGGTTGAGCTATTCTCCTCCATCTTGTAGGCAAAGTACTGTCAGAGGTCTCATACCTCTCGACACGTGCATGAGTCTGAAATACTAATTTTTAACTCTTGGAACATCTTATATGCTCTATAGCGTTCAAAATGTTTTTGAAGTCCCGGTTCTAAGCCGTAAAGTATGGTGCACTAAACTATCAAGTAGTCATCATACCGAGCTTGCCAAACATTCATAACGTCTGCATCTGCTCCTGCAATAGGTTCATCACCTAGCGGCGCATCAAGACCATAATTCTTCTGTGCAGCAATGAGGATAATCCTCAGATCACGGACCTACTCCTCATCATTGCTACCATCATCTTTCAACTTATTTTTCTCTAGGAACATATCAAAAATAAATGGGGAGCTATAACGCGAGCTATTGATCTACAACATAATTTGCAAATACTATCAGGACTAAGTTCATGATAAATTAAAGTTCAATTAATCATATTACTAAAGAACTCCCACTTAGATAGACATCCTTCTAGTCATCTAAATGATCACGTGATCCATATCAACTAAACCATGTCCGATCATCACATGAGATGGAGTAGTTTTCAATGGTGAACATCACTATGTTGATCATATCTACTATATGATTCATGTTCGACCATTCGATCTCAGTGTTCCGAGGCCATATCTGCATATACTAGGCTCATCAAGTTTAACCCGAGTATTATGCACGTGCAAAACTGACTTGCACCCGTTGTATGTGAACGTAGAGCTTATCACACCCGATCATCACATGGTGTCTCGGCACGACGAACTATAGCAACGGTGCATACTCGGGGAGAACACTTATACCTTGAAATTTAGTGAGGGGTCATCTTATAATGCTACCGCCGTACTAAGAAAAATAAGATGCATAAAGGATAAACATCACATGCAATCAAAATAACTCCGATAAGGCTGAAATTTTGAGGGGGAGTTTCTTCGGAAATTATCTTTCTTGCGGCAAAAGAAGGGCTCCAACAAACCTACGAGGTGACCACAAGGCATCAAGGCGCGCTTGGGGGGTAGGGCGCGCCATGTTGTCTTGTGAGGCCCTCGGGCACCATCTTGTGTTCTTTTTCCCAAAAATCACATACGTTCTATAAAAATCTCCGTAAAATTTTATCGTGTTTGGACTTCGTTTGATACAGATTTTCTGTGAAACAAAAAACATGAACAAACATGAACTGGCACTGGTCACTGAATCAATATGTTAGTTCAAGAAAATTATATAAACTGCTGCCAAAAGTATATGGAAGTAGGAAAATATTGGCATGAAACAATAAAAAAAATATAGATACGACGGAGGCATATCAGCATCCCCAAGCTTAATCTTACTCGTCCTCGAGTAAGTAAATGACAAAAATATAATGCTAACTAACATAATATTGGTAAAATAATCTAATCATGACATGAATATTAGGATACGAGTGATTCAAGGAAATAGTCTATCATTTTATATAAACACATAAATACTCAAACATACTAACAGAAAATCACGCCCTTCAAAATAAAGATGCTGAAGAACGCTATCCCTACAAAATCATATAGCTTAGCATGCTTAGTCTTCCTAGCACAAAGATATTAATCATGAACTACCCTGATGACAAGCCAAGTAATCAAATGATACTTTTTCTCACTTCAACTTTTCAACATTTATACAAAACTTGAGCGCGAGTCAAGGACTTAGCACTTTGGATTATAAAGAGAATGATGATAGGGGTTCATAAGGGAAGAAAAAAGTATAAAAAAGTGTCACATCAATGTGGCTGATTGTTATGCAATGGAAAGGCTTTACAATCGATATTGATGTGAGGAGTGGGGATTGCCATACAACGGATGCATCAGAGATATAAGTCTCTTCTAATGCAGCCAAGTGGGTGTGCATCCAACTTGTTTGCTCATGAAGCCCTCGAGCATTTAAGGAAGCTCGTCATCGTAATATACAAGCCAAGTTCTATAATATAAAGATCCCACCAGTATATGAAAGTGAAGAATCATGAAGACTCTCTATATAAAAAACATGGTGTTAATTTGAAGCATAAGTATGGTAAAAGGATAGTAGCTAAAGTGACGAATCATGAAGACTCTCTATATAAAAAACATGGTGTTAATTTGAAGCATAAGTATCGTAAAAGGATAGTAGCGTGCCCCCTTTCTCCTTTTCTCTTATTTCCTTTGTTTTCTTTTTTCGCCTCTTTTTAATACAAATTTATATTTATTTTTCAAATATATGTTTTGATGTATAATTCTTATCATGTATGATTTAGTTTTTTGTATACATCAGCAACATTTTTTAGATACATGATTAGTAGTTTTGATATATGTTTTAATGTCTACTTTTTTTCATACAGGTTGCACATTTTTTGTATACATCCAAAATATTTTTATTCATGTTTTAAAAATATAGGCTTCCGTAATTTCAGAAAAATATATTTTACATTTGCTTTCAAATGCATGATTAACATTCTAAAAATATAGGCTTTAGTAATTTTACAAAAATATGTTTTAACATTTTTTTTTCAAATTCAAATACAGGTTGGCACATTTGTTGAATGATAATAAACTGTTTTTGAACTATGCAAACATTTTTCGAAATATCAAGATTACATTTTGAAAATCATAGATATTTTCTATAATGTAACATAAAGTTTTTTTAATGTAGGCACATTTTCTTTTAAATTAACAACATTTTTTCTAGATTGCATAAGGATTTTGAAATGTCATTTCCTGTTTTTTAAAGGCATGCCATTTTTTCATTCTCACAAAACATTTTCGTCGAACAGATTTAATATTTTTCAAATGCATGAGAAATGTTTTTCAATAATTTATATAAACCATTTTTGTAAATAAATAAATATATAAGCGAAAACAAAAATTTGACGAAAAAAGGCAGGGAGAAAAATAAAACTTGTGACATCACCGTGATGTTAACAAGACGTGACATATGGTTACTAGGCTGGCCGAGTACCAGCTTCCTGCAGGCCAGACATGGTAGTACATAGATGCACCTTGTCTATCTATCTCTCACATGGAGTGACCCTATTTAGTGCATGACGTGCTGGCCTTCCCTTTTTTTCTGTTGTGAAACATCAAAAAATGCAAGCGCATCCTGCGGTATTTAAACAAGCGACCTCCTGGCCGTTCATACCTTGCGCTAACCATCCCACCGTCCTCACCTCACGTGCTCAATTACTTCTTCTTCACCCTTTTCTTCTTATGTCTTTTTCTTTTTTTTAATTCAGAAACATTCTGTTTTATTTTTATTCCTTTTCTACTTTCTTTTGATAAATCGAATGAATTTTCTTTCAAAATCAATGAACTTTTTTTTAAATGATGAACTGTTTTTCAAATGTGATGAACTTTTTCAAAATTGATGAACTCATTAAAATATTGAGTTTTTTAAATAATCATTGAAGCGTTTTCAAATTTTATGAACTATTTTCAAATTTGATGAAGTTATTTCAAATTTGTGAACTGTTTTCAAAATCAATGAAAATTGGATGAGATTATTTTCAAAATCAATGGACTTTCATAATCGGTATTTTTTAAAAGTTTCATGAAATTTTTCTAAAAAATATTGATGAACTTTTTACAAAATACTTGAACATTTTTTCATTCTCGTTTTTTATAAAAAAAATACGAATTTTTACGTATTTTTTGTTTTTTAAATCAAAGGTTGACCAATCAAACTGGTAAGTCGCGACCGGTCAAACAGGGCTCGAGCCAGCGCGGGTTCTATATAGGGCGTACCGCGCCCGCGGCTGTTCTATCGACGGGCCCATTTTGGGGTTTCACCCTAACCGGGTTTGGGAAGGTTCTCCCTGAACCGGGTTTTTCGGTTTTTCTTTTTCTTTTTTCTTTTCATTTTTTCTTTACTTTTATTTTTTCGTTTTTATTGTTGTTTTTTCATTTCCGAAAATTCGATTAATTCACGATTTGTTTGTAAAATCTTTTTTTTGGAATGATGAACTTTTTTTCAAAATCATGGTTTTATTTTACTAATTCGTTACTCTTAAATCATGAACATTTTTTTGAAACCGTGCACATTTTTTAAAACTGACGAACATTTTATTGAAATCGTCAACATTTTCTTAAATTTGCGAAAACTCACTTTACTCTTAAATCGTGAACATTTTTTTGAAAACTCACGAACATTTTTTAGAAATATGCGAACATTCTTTTAAGTCATGAACTTGTTTGTCGACTCATGAACATTTTTTTTAAAATAAAGAACATTTTAAAATTAAAGAATTTGTTTCAAAACCACTTTTAGAATTAGCGCACATTTGTTTTGAATTGTGAACCTTTTTTGAATTGTGAACCACTTTCAAAGTCGTGAACATTTTTAGAATTAGCGCACATTTGTTTTGAATTGTGAACCTTTTTTTCCAAATTCCTGAACATTTTCAGGATTAACTAACATTATTTTCAACCATGTACATTTTTTCCAAATTCGTGAACATTTTTCTAATTAGCGAACATTTTTCTGAATCGTGATTTTTTTTAATTATGAACATTTTTTTACAAATTCGTGAACAGTTTTTGAATTCCAGAGCATTTTTCTGTAATCATGAATATTTTTTATCATCATTGTCATCGAATTCAACATTTTTGTTCACCGGATTAAAAAAATTCACCAATATTCAAAATTGTTCACTGATTTAGGAAAATGTCCATTAAATGTAAAAAAAATCATTATTTTCAATAAATGTTCATTGAGTTCAACTTTTTTGTCCATTCGATTTATAAAATGTTCACCAAAATGCAAAAAATGTTCACCGACCTAAAAAGAATGCTCATTAAACTAAAATTTTGTTCATCATTTTCAAAAAATATTCGTGAAAGTAAATAAAAATTCATGAAATGTAAAAAATATTCATCATTATTAATAAATGTTCATCAAAATAAAAAGAAGGTCATTCTTTTGAATCACAAATATTTTTGAATTCAAGAACTTTTCTTATGACAATTCACAATATTTTGAATTTTAGATATAATACCGAATTATTTTAATATAGAATAAACATAAACAGAAAACAGAACATAAAAAGGGAAAAGTAAAACAAACAAAAACGAAAAACAGAGGGGCGCCCGCCCAGCGCATGGGCCAGCCCAACTGGGCGCGCGGGGGCGCAGTGGTGCGGGCTACCGCGCGAGTGGGGGGCGCCCCACGCGCGGGCATTTCCTAAACGGCGGAGTTCTCCTCGTTGGCGCCTTCTGCGCTCGTTAGCGAAACCGGCGCCCAGTGCGTCGCTTGCATGGGCCTGGCCCAACAACGCTCGCAGGCTGCCCGCCGCTCGCAAGCTAGTAGTCTGTTCGATCGCTGGCTTCCTGCTCGATCAATTGTTTCTTTTCTTCGCTCAAAACAAAATACTATAGTATGTGCTATTTTTATTAGGGAAAAAACTAACTGGTTTGCTACAGTATGTACTTCTGTTCTTAGCAAAAAGTTCATCGAATTTGAAAAAAGTTCATCTAATTTGAAAAAAAAGTTCATTAAATTTGAAAATAGTTTATCGAATTTTTAAAAAACATTTAAATAGGAAAAAATGTTCATCTAATTTGGAAAATGTTCATAAAATTTTAAAAAAGTTCAGAGAATTTGAAAAAGGTTCAACGAATTTGAAAAAGTTCATCAAATTTGAAAAAAAAACTTCATCAAATTTGGAAAAAGTTCATCAATTTTTTTAAAAGGTTCATCAAATTTGTCAACAAAATTCATCAAAATTCGGAAAAAAGTTCATCGATTTTGCAGAAGAAAAGTCATAAAGAAAGAAAGTTTTGCGAATTTGAAAAAAGAGAGAAAAAAAGAAAAGAAGAAGACGTAGAAAAGAAAGAAAAACATGTAGCTAACCTCACCGAGTGAAAGTGGCCAGGTGGTTGTCGTGTCGTATCTTCAAGTCCCCCGTCGCGGTTCGAAACCCAGTGCTCGCGATGTTTTTGCAGTTTTGAAAACCGAAAAATTGTCAAAACTGGGCCGGCCCAATATGACGAGGGGGTATGCGCCAGTTAGTAGAAACACCTGTATCGGGCGCAGCGGGCGCCGAATAGGATTTGGCCCCACGCGCCATATAGGAAGTCCCCGAGCCAGCGACCAGACGGGGCGAGAAGCGACCGAGCGCTCGCTACATGTGCTAGCCCATGTGCTCCTGCTCACGTGGTTCCTATATAACGCGTAGGTTGCTGGGAACCGAGGTAGCGAGCCGGGCCAACCCTCCCTGAACTGGATTTTTCTTGTTTCATTTCTTTTCCGTTTGTTTGTTTTGGTTTTTATTCTTGTTTTTCTAAATTTTCAAAATCTTTTAAATTCGTGAATATTTTCCAAAGTCGCAAAGTTTTTATGAAATGATGAACATTTTTAAAGGCATGGTTTTGTTTTTACAAATTCATCAACAATATCTTAAATCATGAATATTTTTTGAAATTGTGAACATTTGTTAAAATACACGATCATTTTTTGCAAACGTAAACATTTTTTAAAATCATGAAAATGTTTTCAAATTCATGAAACAGTTTTCTCGAAATCTTGAACATTTTTAGAATCATGAACATTTCTTAAATTCGCGACCAATTTCGTAGAAATCATGAAATATTTCTAAATTCGTGATCATTTTTTACACTACACACGTGGAGCAGCGCACGAGAATCATCGGCACATGCGCATGCCACGAATACCATCGCAAAAAGGTGTCCCCACGGGCGCCCTTGGCCCATGCGTCATGGACTCCCAAAGAAATTGGTTGGGTGCGGATGGTGCAGAGCGCGCCAGAGAATCATCGGCAGGAAGCGGGCACTAAATGGATGGTGCTGAGCGCACTCGCAGGCGCCGATGCCCCGATGAGGTAGATACTCCATCGTCCCTTATACTACAAGTATTTTTTTTATTTTTGCGAATATAGGAGTATATAATTGACAGGAGTATTGCCTTTGCATGCACAAAGACTTTGAGTCTGATGCTGGTACAACGTTGTTATGCCCTCGCTAGGATTTTGGCCCTCCTTTGATTACAATTCTGGATACAGGAGGAAGGATTGGGGAAGAAGGAAAGGGAAGTTCAGCATGTGCTAATTCTCCGCCCCTCCTCCTGCCCGTGCTCCACCTCCTTATTTCCCCTCCTTGCTGCTGGTCGTCGTCTGCTGGACTTGTTCGGCCCGCCAGGCTCGATCGAGCTGGCGACTGCGTCTTGAGGCCTTGGGCCTTCTTCCCGGGTTGGGCCACCACATGACATTCCCCACCCCTTGCGACGCGGCTTGACCCCAAGCCGGGTGAGTAGGAAACTGTTGATGCAGAACAAAGGCTTCCTCCCAGGTATCCTAATCTTCACTTCGGCCCGCCCAACGCACCTTGAGGCGAGGTTTCAACTTGCCACCGCGCTGGAAGAGCTGCTTTTGCACCACCGCCTCAGAACGGAGAGGACACAACGATCTTGGAGCGACCATGGAGACGTCTGGCTCGCTGGTCATCTTGGGCGGCACTTGTTTCTTCAGCTGCAAAACATGAAGCACGTTATGGATTCGAGAACTGGCTGGAAAATCAAGCTTGTATGCCACAGCGCCCACACGACTCAGCACTGTGTACGGTCCGAAGTACTTCAGCGATAGTTTCTGATTGCAACGAGCAGCCAACGAGGTTTGCAGGTAAGGCTGCACTTTGAGAAAAACCTGATCCCCCACTTGAAACGCGCGCTCACTGCGATGTTTGTCTGCCTGTTTCTTCATGCGCTGCTTAGCTTTCTGGAGGTGTTGTCGGAGGAGTTCTGTCATGGACTCTCTTTCTTTGATCAGCTCCTGCAGGTCTCCACTAGTGGCTGGAGCAGTAATGCCAAACGGATGAGGCTGATGATACGACCGGTTCTAAGTGTACCGACAACAATGATGGCACACAAGCTAATATTCAGGATCCAGTTGTCGTCGCGCCAGTAGTAGTCTCAGAGGGTGATGTATATGTTTCAACCTGGATACAGCAGAAATACGAAGATGCTGATGACAAGTCGCCGTTACATGCGTGCATGCAACATGGTGCAACGATCAGAGCAAGTTTAGACAAATGACAATTACATTGGCCAATCAGGAAATTACACATGAGTCAACTAGAGGAGCAAACCTAGAGCTAACCGGGTGCATCATTGGGTCCATGCTAAAACAAACTAGTACATGCACGCACAGTACAAAGGGAGTTTGCTTTTATCTTTTGGAGGAAATAGATCGGCCAAGGATTGCTCATGAATTTGCATGCAAATTACGTACTTTGATCAGAGATAATAAAACAGGAGACATATTGGCTGATTTGTTGGGATCCATCAAGAAGATAAAAGGCAGATATTTATTTCTGTTTTTGCCGCCTCCACGTAAAGAGGAAAGTGCTCAACGTGGAAAGAGTTGGAAGTTAGTACGTGATTTCATGTCATTAAAAGACACGGGCTGGGGTCCACCACCATTATTATTCGGTTGTAAGTTTAGGGTCAGCCGAGGTTTAAAAGGTAGTTTAATTAGAAAAGAGTTTTTACGTGTGCTAGTTTATTGTCCTGGTTACATACGTGAGGTGTTGGTCGGTTACTGTTTTTTCTTTGAGATCATGTACCGTAGGTGTTTGTGCAGGCTATATATAAAGCCAATTGCGTCAATGTAATGGGAGGTTATTTTTATATGAAATAGACACGATGTGTTTTTCAGGGTAGACACCCGTATCAAGTTTTGGAGGGATCTTTAGAAAACCTCTGTGTTGCGATTTCTCTTCGTGGAAATTGTTTTGCACGTGAGTACCTTCGTCGAGATTGGTTTTCTCGTGATGGGCCGCAAGGTTCAAACCCTCTATTTTTCGTGCATATCGCGTGCACGGGTGAGAGGCTACTGCTGCTGAAGGTGGAGTGTCGTGAAAGGTCGGGCCGCAACAACAGACCGGATCTCGCCAACGGGGTTCGGTCTACATCAGGTGGTATTCAGAGCAAGGTTGTTCACGACACTATGGAGAAGGTGACGAGCGCATCATCATTTAGTAAGTTAAGCTATGGATTTCAGTTGGAGGAGGAAGGCCGCTGGGCCGGGCTTTTTCACACCCGTGTGGTGGTGAGAGAGAGATCGTGTGCCATGACGATCGATCACATGAGTTTGACCAACGCCGCAAGCATCGAGATGGTGGAGAAGTTGGAGCTATCAATGACACCACATCCACAACCATACTCGTTTTGTTGGGGTTATGAAGAGCTCACTGTCACGCACCAGACCAAGGTACCATTTTCTTTAGGAAAATATTTTTGTGAGGTCTTGTGCGACGTGATTTCGGCACCGATGATTTCGTGTCACTTATTGTTGGGCGAGCCATGGTACAGAGAGCATGATGTTATGTTTGATTGTCTAACACACACATATACCCTCAAGAAGGGAAAGAAGTACGACCTCGTGTCCATGGGAGACGACCGTTTTATTGCTTGGAGGAAAGAACATCTTGAAAAGATTAATAAGCAGAAAGAAGTAGACAATAAAAGGGTCGAAGCTGCTGAAATTGTCACGGTTGTCGTTCAATCTGCAAATCAAAATATTGTTCAAGAGATCGCCTCAAAACCGAGGACGGTTTTGTTTCAAGGGGAGGAGAATGATACGACCGGTTCTAAGTGTACCGACAACAATGATGGCACACAAGCTAATATTCAGGATCCAGTTGTCGTCGCGCCAGTAGTAGTCTTAGAGGGTGATGTATATGTTTCAACCTGGATATAGCAGAAATACGAAGACGCTGATGAGCAAGTCGCTGTTACATGCGTGCATGCAACATGGTGCAACGATCAGAGCAAGTTCAGACAAATGACAATTACATTGGCCAATCAGGAAATTACACATGAGTCAACTAGAGGAGCAAACCTAGAGCTGACCGGGTGCATCATTGGGTCCATGCTAAAACAAACTAGTACATGCACGCACAGTACAAAGGGAGTTTGCTTTTATCTTTTGAAGGAAATAGATCGGCCAAGGATTGCTCATGAATTTGCATGCAAGTTACGTATTTTGATCAGAGATAATAAAACAGGAGACATATTGGCTGATTTGTTGGGATCCATCAAGAAGATAAAAGGCAGATATTTATTTCTGTTTTTGCTGCCTCTACGTAAAGAGAAAAGTGCTCAACGTGGAAAGAGTTGGAAGTTAGTACGTGATTTCATGTCATTAAAAGACACGGGCTGGGGTCCACCACCATTATTATTCGGTTGTAAGTTTAGGGTCAGCCGAGGTTTAAAAGGTAGTTTAATTAGAAAAGAGTTTTTACGAGTGCTAGTTTATTGTCCTGGTTACATACGTGAGGTGTTGGTCGGTTACTGTTTTTTCTTTGAGATCATGTACCGTAGGTGTTTGTGCAGGCTATATATAAAGCCAATTGCGTCAATGTAATGGGAGGTTATTTTTATATGAAATAGACACGATGTGTTTTTCAGGGTAGACACCCGTATCATGTTTTGGAGGGATCTTTAGAAAACCTTTGTGTTGCGATTTCTTTTCGTGGAAATTGGTTTGCACGTGAGTACCTTCGTCGAGATTGGTTTTCTCGTGCTGGGCCGCAAGGTTTAAACCCTCTACTTCGTCTACATCGCGTGCGCGGGCGAGAGGTTGCTACTGCTGGTGGTGGAGTGTTGTAAAAGGTCGGGCCGCAACAACCGATCGGACCTCACATCGAGTTTCGGTGCTATATCAGCTGATACCCATACAGAGCTTCAAACGGAGTAATGCCAGCTGCTGTGTGGTATGTGGTGTTATACCAATGTTCGGCGAGAGCCAGCCATTTCGTCCACTTGGCTGGAGCATCGTGCGTAGAGCAGCGAAGAAATGCCTCGAGACATTGATTCAATCTCTCTGTCTGGCCATCTGTCTCCGGGTGACGTGCCGAGCTCATATTCAGAAGAGTGTCTGAGAGCCGGAATAACTCTTGCCAAAACAAGCTAGTAAACACGGGGTCACGGTCAGAGATGATGCGAGCAGGCATACCATGAAGTCGATAGACATGGTCAAAGAACAACTGAGCCACTTGCAATGCCGTGTACGGGTGCTTGAGCGGCAAAAATGTGCAAACTTGGTGAATTTGTCGATCACAACCAGAATCACTTCATAACCTTGAGAAGACGGTAGCCCTTCGACGAAATCCCAACTGATGGTATGCCAAGGATGTGGAGGAATCTCATGTGGGTGAAGCAGCCCTGGCTTGCGACAGTGTTCAGTCTTCGCTCGCTGACAGATATCGCAACTCTGAACATATTCAGTGACTGACAATTTGATCCGTGGCCATGCAAAAAGCTTCTTGATACGCTGATACATTGCTAGGACCCCGGAGTGCCCTCCCAGCGCGCTTGCATGTAATGGCTGTAGAATATGTTGTTGTGCCAACAGGTTCTGACCCACCCATATGCGGCCCTTGTATCGGATCACTCCCGCTTCGAGAGAGTAACCTTGAGCATTCGGAGAGGTGACAGCCAGTTGTTGCAGTAACTGCTTTGATTCAGGATCCTCATTGTCCACCAGGGTCTCGAGCCAGGAGGGCACCGCTGCCGAAATCGCCAGCAAGGGTGCCCCATGCTCACGGCGCAATAAAGCATCAGCCGCCGCATTAGCAATCCCTTTTTATATTGGATAGTGTAGTCAAGTCCCATGAGCTTAACAAAAGCTTTGTGTTGGATCCCAGTACTTAATCATTGCTCGGTCAAGTGCAGCAGGGCTTATTGATCGGTGCGGATCACAAAATGCTGGTGTTGTAGGTAAGATCTCCACTTGTTGACCGCCATGAGGATCGCCAGGCATTCTTTTTCATATGTACTTAAGGCTTGGTTCTTTGGACAAAGTGCTTTGCTGAGATATGCCACCGGGTGCCCTTGTTGCATCAGGACTGCCCCCACTCCATCTTTGCATGCATCTGTCTCCAGGACAAACTGCTGACGGAAATCTGGCACTGCCAGTACTGGGGCTTGAATCATGGCTATTTTCAGAAGTTGGAAGGCTTGATTAGTCACTAGTGTCCACTGAAATATTGTCCCCTTCTTGAGCAAATTGGTCAGAGGCTTGCTGATGACCCCGTAGTGCTGAATAAATCTTCGGTAGTAGCCGGTAAGTCCCAAGAAACCCCGCAGAGCGCGTACGCTGGTTGGTACCGGCCACTGCTGGACAACTGCTACCTTCGCTGGATCGGTGGACACTCCTGCCGCACCGATTACATGGCCGAGATATTCAATTTGAGGCTTGGCAAATTCACACTTTGACTATTTAAGCACCATGTGGTTGTCGCGCAGGAGCTGCAAAACGGTCCTCAGCTTTGCAATGTGTTCCTGAAGTGTCCTACTAAACACCAAGATATCGTCCATGAACACGACTACACCTTCACGAAACACCGGCGCTAGAGCCATATTCATCACACCTTGAAATGTTGCGGGAGCTTCTGACAAGCCAAAGGGAACTACTAGGAACTCGTATAGCCCATGGTGCGTCCGAAAAGCTGTTTTGAATTCATCTCCCTCCACCACTCAAACCTGATGATAACCCGCCAACAAATCCAATTTGGTGAACCAAGCTGCTCTTGCAAGCTCGTCAAGCAATTCTTCTACTATAGGCATTGGGTGCTTATTTTTTATGGTTATGTTGTTTAGTTGCCGGTAGTCCACACAAAATCGCCACGATCCATCTTTCTTGCGAACCAGTAGAACGGGTGATGCAAAAGGACTGGAGCTAGGACGAATTATGCCTTTGCGCAACATCTCTTTGACCTGCCTCTGTATTTCATCTTTTTGTTGGGGGGTGTAGCGATACGGGCGAACGCTGACCGGTTGAGCACCCGGAATGAGGGGAATTTTATGATCACCCAAACTCCGGGGTGGCAGGGTGGATGGCTCCACGAACACATCCTTGTACTCTTGCAGGACCGTGGCTACCTCTGGAGGAAGTGGGTCAGGGGTTGGAACAGTATCAGCAACGGAGCATAATTCTTTCTCTTGGTGCACGCGCTTGATCTGCACTGCTTGCTGAATTGCCTCTCGGCGCAGCAGTCCTTTCAATTTCCCTGTCGAGACGGGTTTAAGATGCTGATTTGTGTCCTGAATGCCTCGCAAGGAGATGCGGCGCCCTTTGTGAGTGAACTTCATCCACTTTTTGTGCCAATGAACCCACATCGAGCTGTGCTGCTCGAGCCAATCCGCACCAATGATGATATCATAACAGCCGAGGGGGAGCACTTTCATGTCTTGGCAGAAGGTATGGCCTTGAGTCCACCATGAGAGCTGGTTCACCATTTGAGAGCTCATCAATGTCCCTCCTCCTGCAATTACATATGAGGCTGGCTTCGTTTGTTGCACTGGAAGTTGTAACTCATCGACTATCACCGCATCCACAAACGAGCAATTGGCACCAGAGTCCACCAAAATTAGCACCTCTCGGCTACCAATTCGACCATGGAGACACATGGTGCGTCGCTTGACTTGCGGGGTTGAGCCACTGTCCCCGGCCAAAAGCATTACCTCCTCATCTGAGCTGGAGTCTGATAGATGCTGAGGGTCGGGAGGATCATCTAACTGCAAAATCTCCAGTAGCTCTTCCATGACATGAATGGGCACCTTGTCAGGACATTTGTGGCCGCGTGCCCACGGATCACCACAAGTGAAACAGAGATTCTTCGACTTGCGGTAGGCACGCAGTGCTTCCAGCTTTTCAGACCATTTCCGCGAGTCTTCTGAAGCGGAAACCCCTTGTTTCTTCTCCGCCGATGATTTGTTGTAAGAGTGCGAGCCATGCTTCACAGCTGACAGAGATTTGTCATGTTCCATCTTGACTTCCTGCAACAAGGCCAAACAACTAGCAGTATCCACACTTTCAGGACAGTGTAAAACAACAGCGGAACGAATGTCAGGACGGAGCCCTGCAATGTAATGCTCTACAAAGAGCACCTCATGTGTATGTGGATCAGCTAACAAAATCTGATGACGAAGAGTGTCAAATTTGGTAGTGTACTCAGCTACAGATCCTATCTGACTCAATAACAACAACTGACGCATATAGAACTGATGCTTATCCTTGCCCCATTTTTCTGCTACTGCTGCACGCAATTCATCCCAATGCTGGAGGGGTTTGCGTTTTGGGGCCATTTTGAGCCAAAGTGCAGCATTACCGATCACATTCAAAGAGGCAAATTTAACTTTCATATGGTCTGAGACACCATAGATGTCAAAATACAGCTCGCAATTGTCGAGCCATACTTGATAGTCCTCCCCATCAAACTTGGGGAAGTCCATCTTCGGTGTACTACCGAAGGAGGACCGACCGACTGCGCCGGTCGACGGTCACCATGGCAAGTCTCTGAGTCGAACCCCGTGCGGGTGTTTGAGAACATACCATGAGCCGGAGGTAGCTGAGGGAATGGATGATCCCCAAAAACTGGCCCCCGTGGAGTTGGATGTACGTCGTGCCCTTGGGGCCGATCCGTGCCCGTCATGCGCACCTCCACCGTAGGAGGCGGCGTCGAAGAGGAGGCCGGATCTAGAGGTATCGTGGGACGCGGTGAAGAAGACTCCAGCGCGCGGAGGCAAGCGGACGCGTCCTCGAAATGGAGCTGCAGAAGCGACGCCGAGGAGTTGAGGTTGCGGGTCATCTCGTCCATCGTCCGCATCCAGGCTGTGATGCCCTTGAGCTGCTCCGCAATCTCGTCGAGCTTGGTGGTGGTCTCCATGTTGTGCTGCTCGATTGACCCCATGCCGCCGAGAGCTGCGCCTGAACGACCGTGGGTGGTCGACGCTTGGGCGCCAGATCGACGCCCGGATCGGGCGTTCCTGCCGAAGGATGGGGATTACGGCGGCGGAGCGAATCCACCACCAACCGCGATCGTTGTAGCGACCAGACCTCAAACAGTCCGATCTCTGTGCTCCGGTGTCATCCCTGGATCAGTAATGCTGACACCACACAGTACTCGGAGGATTTATAGCAGAGTAGCAATCACACACTTATTACATCGAGTGTCTCAAAAGAGAACTTATTACAATAAATATGGCTTAAGGCCATCTAATAACGATAACAGCGGAAGGCTTGGAAGATAAGTGAGTCCATCAACTGCAACGGCATCACTGAGTATAGAACCATGACCTAAAAACTCCTTAATCATCGTCTGAAAAGTCTGCAACATTAACGTTGCAGCCCGAAAATGGGTCAGCACATGGAATATGCTGGCAAGATAACACATAGAGAATAATGGAATGCAACAGCTATACTATATGCATATTTGGCTGGTGGAAAGCTCTACGGTTACAGTTTTTGCGTAAAGCCAATTTTTCCCTACTTCAAAGGAATAGAATTGATTACTATCATGGTGGTTGTTAAACATTGAGAATGGTTGACAGCATTCTCAATCCCAATTAAGTAACATCATTAAAACCCATCAAAATTAATTTAGAGTAACATGTTGAGATTCACATGATAATCCAGGTACTAGATACTCAAGATGTCCATAACCGGGGACACGGCTAACCATGATTAGTTTATTACACTCTGCAGAGGTTTGCGCACTTTTCCCACAAGACTCGATCGCCTCCGTTTGTTTTCTCGCACTACATGGTGTTTGAGAAGACGGATGACCGAGACATAGTCTTTCAGAAGTGCTAGCACCTTACGATCGGGTAGACCGTACCACCTACATCCCCTACATCTGCTAGTCTACCACTGTAAGAGTTCGCACAACTTAGTCAACTATGCCAGAGCCCATAATGGCTTGTGGCTGCACATGGAAGTTTCTAGTATGAATAATCTCATGATCCCTTTGGGCCTGGGTGGCGGTCCAAAGAAAAACAGGCAAGTCCTGGAAACCCCAGGTGCCTCAATCCACCCAGATGTGTGTTAGGTTGCCACCTTAGATAAACCATTAATTAACAATCTCACATCTGTCATGGATATCACTCACCCAATCCACGTCTACTAGCATAGCGTGGCATAATAAGCAAACGTAGAAGTAACTCCCAAAGGTTTGATAATAAACAGATAATAGGTACTACCTCATCTACTTCCCATCCCACAATTTAATTAGATCCTAATCATGCAATGTGTGAGGATTGATCTAATGCAATAAAACTGGGTTGTAGAAAAAGGTATGATCAAAGTGTTACTTGCCTTGCTGATGATCCGCGTAACCTAGAGATTCAACGTAACAGGCGGCGCACTCCGGGTATTCTATCGCAGACAAACAACAAGCATACAATAAGTACTCATCTAATGCACAGGTAAAACTCAAATAGAAGATCTAACCAGAAAGTTCAACTTAAGAACCCTGGTTGGCAAAAAGAATCAAATCGAACGAAGCAAAAGAAATCAAACGGCGAAAGAAAACAACTTCGTTCTAGTAATCTGGATCTAGGGCAAATTTTGTAGGGGAACGTAGCATAAATTCAAAATTTTCCTACGTGTCACCAAGATCTATCTATGGAGTCATCTAGCAACGAGGGAGGAGTGGATCTACATACCCTTGTAGATCGCGCGCGGAAGCGTTCAAGAGAACAGGGTTGATGGAGTCGTACTCGTCGTGATCCAAATCACCGATGATCCTAGCGCCGAACGGACGGCACCTCCGCGTTCAACACACGTATGGAGCAGCGACGTCTCCTCCTTCTTGATCTAGCAAGGGGGGAGGAGAGGTTGATGGAGATCCAACAGCACGACGGCGTGGTGGTGGAAGTAGCGGGATTCCAACAGGGCTTCGCCAAGCGCTGCGGGAGGAGGGAGATGTGTCATGGGAGGGAGAGGGAGGCGCCAGGGCTTAGGTATGGTTTCCCTCCCTTCCCCCCACTATATATAGGGCCAAGGGAGAGGGGGAAGGCGCAGCCTTGCCCCTTCCTCCAAGGAAGGGTGCGGCCAAGGGGGGGAGGAGTCCATCCTCCCCAAGGCACCTCGGAGGTGCCTTCCCCTTTTAGGACTCTCCCCTCCTCTTGTCCCTTTGGCGCATGGGCCTCTAGGGGCTGGTGCCCTTGGCCCATGTAGGCCAAGGCACACCCCCTACAGCCCATGTGGCCCCCGGGGCAGGTGGCCCCACCCGATGGACCCCCGGGACCCTTCCGGTGGTCCCGGACAATACCGGTGACCCCGAAACTTGTCCCGATGGCCGAAATAGCACTTCCTATATATAATTATTTACCTCCAGACCATTTCGGAACTCCTCGTGACGTCCGGGATCTCATCCGGGACTCCGAACAACTTTTGGGTTACCGCATACTAATATCTCTATAACCCTAGCGTCACCGAACCTTAAGTGTGTAGACCCTACGGGTTCGGGAGACATGCAGACATGACCGAGATGACTCTCCGATCAATAACCAACAGCAGGATCTGGATACCCATGTTGGCTCCCACATGTTCCACAATGATCTCATTGGATGAACCACGATGTCAAGGACTTAATCAATCCCGTATACAATTCCCTTTGTCTAGCGGTACGATACTTGCCCGAGATTCGATCGTTGGTATCCCGATACCTTGTTCAATCTCGTTACCGGCAAGTCTCTTTACTCGTTCCGTAACACATCATCCCGTGATCAACTCCTTGATCACATTGTGCACATTATGATGATGTCCTACCGAGTGGGCCCAGAGATACCTCTCCGTTTACACGGAGTGACAAATCCCAGTCTCGATTCGTGCCAACCCAACAGACACTTTCGGAGATACCTGTAGTGTACCTTTATAGCCACCCAGTTACGTTGTGACGTTTGTCACACCCAAAGCACTCCTACGGTATCCGGGAGTTGCACAATCTCATGGTCTAAGGAAATGATACTTGACATTAGAAAAGCTCCAGCATACGAACTACATGATCTTGTGCTAGGCTTAGGATTGTGTCTTTGTCCATCACATCATTCTCCTAATGATGTGATCCCGTTATCAATGACATCCAATGTCCATGGTCAGGAAACCGTAACCATCTATTGATCAACGAGCTAGTCAACTAGAGGCTTACTAGGGACATGGTGTTCTCTATGTATCCACACATGTATCTGAGTTTCCTATCAATATAATTCTAGCATGGAGAATAAACGATTATCATGAACAAGAAAATATAATAATAACTAATTTATTATTGCCTCTAGGGCATATTTCCAACAGTCTCCCACTTGCACTAGAGTCAATAATCCAGTTCACATCGATATGTGATTAACACTCAAGGTCACATCCCCATGTGACTAACACCCAAAGAGTTTACTAGAGTCAATAATCTAGTTCACATTACCATGTGATTAACACTCGATGAGTTCTGGGTTTGAACATGTTATGCTTGTGAGAGATGTTATAGTCAACGGGTCTGAATCTTTCAGATCCGTATGTACTTCACAAATTTCTATGTCATCTTGTAAATGCAACTACGACGCTACATTTGGAGCTATTCCAAATAACTGTTCTACTATACGAATCCAGTTTACTACTCAGAATAATCTGGATTAGTGTCAAAGTTTGCATCAGCGTAACCCTTTACGACGAACTCTTTTACCACCTCCATAATCGAGAAAATTCCTTAGTCCACTAGTTACTAAGGATAACTTTGACCGCTGTCCTGTGATCCATTCTTGGATCACTCTTGTACCCCTTGACTGACTCATGGCAAGGCACATTTCAGGTGCGGTACACGGCATAGCATACTGTAGAGCCTATGTTTTAAGCATAGGGGACGACCTTCGTCCTTTCTCTCTATTCTGCCGTGGTCGAGCTTTAAGTCTTAACTTCATACCTTACAACTCAGGCAAGAACTCCTTCTTTGACTGATCCATCTTGAACACCTTCAAGATCATGTCTAGGAATGTGCTCATTTGAAAGTACCATTAAGCGTTTTGATCTATCCTTATAGATCTTGATGCTCAATGTTCATGTAGCTTAATCCAGGCTTTCCATTGAAAAAACACTTTCCAAATAACCCTATATGCTTTCCAGAAATTCTACATCATTTCTGATCAACAATACGTCAACAACATATACTCATTAGAAATTCTATAGTGCTCCCACTCACTTCTTTGGAAATACAAGTTTCTCATAAACTTTGTATACACCCAAAACTTTGATCATCTTATCAAAGCATACATTCCAACTCCGAGATGCTTACTCCAGTCCTTAGAAGGATTGCTAGAGCTTTGCATACTTGTTAGCATCTTTCAGGATTGTTAAAACCTTCTGGTTGTATCACATACAACCTTTCCTCAAGAAAATCACGAGGAAACAATATTTTTGATATCCTATCTGCAAGATTTCATAAATAATGCAGTACCTGCTAATATAATTCCAACAGACTCTTAGCATCGCTACGAGTGAGAAAGTCTCATTGTAGTCAACTCCTTGAACTTGTTGGAAACTTCTTAACGACAAGTCGAGCTTTCTTAATGGTGATACCTACCATCATTGTCCGTCTTCCTTTTAAAATCCATATGTACCTAACAGCCCTACGACCATCAAGTAGTTCTCCCAAAGTCTACACTTTGTTTTCATACATGGATCCTCTCTCGGATTTTATGGCCTCGAGCCATTTATCGGAATTTGGGCCCACCATCGCTTCTCCATAGCTCGTAGGTTCATTGTTGTCTAGCAACATGACTTCCAAGACAGGATCACGTACCACTCTGAAGTAGTACGCATCCTTGTCATCCCACGAGGTTTGGTAGTGACTTCATCTGAAGTTTCATGATCACTATCATAAGCTTCCACTTCAATTGGTGTAGGTGCCACAGGAACAACTTCCTGTGCCCTGCCACACACTAGTTGAAGAGACGGTTCAATAACCTCATCAAGTCTCCACCACCCTCCCACTCAATTCTTTCGAGAGAAACTTTTCCTCGAGAAAGGACCCGATTCTAGAAACAATCCCTTATTGCTTTCGGATCTGAGACAGGAGGTATACCCAACTGTTTTGGGTGTCCTATGAAGATGTATTTATCCGCTTTGGGTTCGAGCTTATCGGCCTGAAACTTTTTCACATAAGCGTCGCAGCCCCAAACTTTTAAGAAATGACAGCTTAGGTTTCTCTAAACCATAGTTCATATGGTGTCATCTCATTGGAATTACGTGGTGCCCTATTTAAAGTGGATGTGGTTGTCTCTAATGCCTAACCCATAAACTATTGTGGTAATTCGACAAGAGACATCATGGTATGCATCATATCCAATAGGGTGCAGTTATGATGTTCGGACACACCATCACACTATGGTGTTCCAGGCTGTATCAGTTGTGAAACAATTTCCACAATGTCTTAATTCTGTGCCAAACTCGTAATTCAGATATTCATCTCTATGATCATATCATAGATCTTTTATCCTCTTGTCACGATGATCTTGCAACTTCACCCTGAAATTACTTGAACCTTTCAATAATTCAGACTCGTGATTCATCAAGTAAATATACTCAACATCTACTCAAATCATCTGTGAAGTAAGAACATAACGATATCCACTACACGCCTCAGCACTCATTGGACTGCACACAACTAAATGTATTACTTCCAACAAGTTGCTTTCTAGTTCCATTTTACTGAAAACAAGGCTTTCAGTCATCTTGCCCATGTGGTATGATTTGCATGTCTCAAGTGATTCAAAATCAAGTGAGTCCAAATGGTCCATTTGCATGGAGTTTCTTCATGCATATATACCAATAGACATGGTTCGCATGTCTCAAACTTTTCAAAAACGAGTGAGCCCAAAGATCCATCAACATGGAGCTTCTTCATGCGTTTTATACCGATAGGACTTATGTGGCAGTGCCATATTTGTGTGGTACTATCATTACTATCTTATACCTTTGGCATGAAAATGTGTATCACTACGATCGGGATTCAATAAACCATTCATTTTAGGTGTAAGACCATCGAAGGTATTATTCAAATAAACAGAGTAACCATTATTCTCCTTAAATGAATAACCGTATTGCGATAGACGTAATCCAATCATGTCTATGCTCAACGCAAATACCAAATAACAATTATTTAGGTTTAACACCAATCTCGATGGTAGAGGGAGCGTGCGATGCTTGATCATATCAACATTGGAAACACTTCCAACACATATCGTCAGCTCACCTTTAGCTAGTCTCCGTCTATTCTGTAGCTTTTATTTCGAGTTACTAACACTTAGCAACCGAACCGGTATCTAATACCCTGGTGCTACTAGGAGTACTAGTAAAGTACACATCAACACAATGTATATCCGATATACTTCTATCGACCTTGCCAGCCTTCTCATCTACCAAGTATCTAGCGTAATTCTGCTCCAGTGGTTGTTCCCCTTATTACAGAAGCACTTAGTCTCGGGTTTGGGTTCAACCTTGGGTTTCTTCACTAGAGCAGCAGCTGAATTGCCGTTTCATGAAGTATCCCTTCTTGCCCTTGACCTTCTTGAAACTAGTGGTTTCACCAACCATCAACAATTGATGCTACTTCTTGATTTCTACTTTTGTGGTGTCAAACATTGTAAATATCTCAAGGATCATCATCTATGTCCCTGATATATTATAGTTCATCACGAAGCTCTAGCAGCTTGGTGGTAATGACTTCGGAGAAACATCACTATCTTATCTGGAAGATCAACTCCCACTTGATTCAAATGATTGTTGTACTCAGACAATCTGAGAACTAGCTCAACAATTGAGCTTTTCTCCTCAGTTTGCAGGCTGAGAAAACCGTCGGAGGTCTTATACCTCTTGACGTGGGCACGAGCCTGAAATCCCAATTTCAGCCCTCGAAACATCTCATATGTTTCGCGACGTTTCAAAACGTCTTCGGTGCCTCAACTCTAAACCGTTTAACTGAACTATCACGTAGTTATCAAAATGTGTATGTCAGATGTTCGCAACATCCACAGACAACGTTCGAGGTTCAGCACACTGAGCGGTGCATTAAGGACAGAAGCCTTCTATGAAGCAATGAGGACAATCCTCAGTTTACGGAACTAGTCCGCATAATTGCTACTATCAACTTTCAACTAAATTTTTTCTAGGAACATAATTAAACAGTAGAACTGAAGCGTGAGCTACGACATAATTTGCGAAGACCTTTTGACTATGTTCAGGATCATTAAGTTCATCTTATGAACTCCCACTCAGATAGACATCCCTCTAGTCATCTAAGTGATTACATGATCCGAGTCAACTATGCCGTGTCCGATCATCACGTGAGACGGACTAGTCAACATCGGTGAACATCTTCATGTTGATCGTATCTACCATACGACTCATGCTCGACCTTTCGGTCTTCTGTGTTCCGAGGCCATGTCTGTACATGCTAGGCTCGTCAAGTCAACCTAAGTGTTTGCATGTGTTCCGAGGCCATGTCTGTACATGCCAGGCTCGTCAACACCCGTTGTATTCGAACGTTAGAATCTAACACCCGATCACGTGGTGCTTTGAAACAACGAACTGTCGCAACGGTGCACAGTTAGGGGGAACACTTTCTTGAAATTTTAATGAGGGATCATCTTATTTACTACCGTCGTTCTAAGCAAACAAGATGTATAAACATGATAAACATCACATGCAATCAAATAGTGACATGATATGGCCAATATCATATTGCTCCTTTTGATCTCCATCTTTGGGGCTCCATGATCATCATCGTCACCGGCATGACACCATGATCTCCATCATCATGATCTCCATCATCGTGTCTTCATGAAGTTGTCTCGCCAACTATTACTTCTACTTCTACAGCTAATGGTTAGCAATAAAGTAAAGTAATTACATGACGTTTATGTTGACACGCAGGTCATAAATAAATTAAGACAACTCCTATGGCTCCTGCCGGTTGTCATACTCATCGACATGCAAGTCTTGATTCCTATTACAAGAACATGATCAATCTCATACATCACATATATCATTCATCACATCCTTTTGGCCATATCACATCACATAGCATACCCTGCAAAAACAAGTTAGACGTCCTCTAATTGTTGTTTGCATGTTTTACGTGGCTGCTATGGGTTTCTAGCAAGAACGTTTCTTACCTACGCAAAAACCACAACGTGATATGCCAATTGCTATTTACCCTTCATAAGGACCCTTTTCATCGAATCCGATCCGACTAAAGTGGGAGAGACAGACACCCGCCAGCCACCTTATGCAACTAGTGCATGTTTGTCAGTGGAACCAGTCTCACGTAAGAGTACGTGTAAGGTCGGTCCGGGCCGCTTCATCCCACGATGCCGCCGAATCAAGATAAGACTAGTAACGGCAAGCATATTGAACAAAATCAACGCCCACAACTACTTTGTGTTCTACTCGTGCATAGAAACTACGCATAGACCTAGCTCTGATACCACTTTAGGGGAACGTAGCATAAATTCAAAAAATTTCTATGTGTCACCAAGATCTATCTATGGAGTCATCTAGCAACGAGGGAGGAGTGGATCTACATACCCTTGTAGATCGCGCGCGGAAGCGTTCAAGAGAACGGGGTTGATGGAGTCGTACTCGTCGTGATCCAAATCACCGATGATCCTAGCGCCGAACGGACGGCACCTCCGCGTTCAACACACGTACAGAGAAGCGACGTCTCCTCCTTCTTGATCCAGCAAGGGGGGAGGAGAGGTTGATGGAGATCCAATAGCAGGACGGCGTGGTGGTGGAAGTAGCGGGATTCCAACAGGGCTTTGCCAAGCGCTGCGGGAGGAGGAAGGTGTGTCATGGGAGGGAGAGGGAGGCGCCAGGGCTTAGATATGGTTGCCCTCCCTTCCCCCCACTATATATAGGGCCAAGGGAGAGGGGGAGGGCGCAGCCTTGCCCCTTCCTCCAGGGAAGGGTGCGGCCAAGGGGGGAGAAGTCCATCCTCCCCAAGGCACCTCGGAGGTGCCTTCCCCCTTTAGGACTCTCCCCTCCTCTTGTCCCTTTGGCGCATGGGCCTCTAGGGGCTGGTGCCCTTGGCCCATGTAGGCCAAGGCGCACCCCCTACAGCCCATGTGGCCCCCGGGGCAGGTGGCCCCACCCGGTGGACCCCCGGGACCCTTCCGGTGGTCCCGGTACAATACCGGTGACCCCGAAACTTGTCCCGATGGCCGAAATAGCACTTCCTATATATAATTCTTTACCTCCGGACCATTCCGGAACTCCTCGTGACGTCCGGTATCTCATCCGGGACTCCGAACAACTTTCGGGTTACCGCATACTAATATCTCTATAACCCTAGCGTCACCGAACCTTAAGTGTGTAGACCCTACGGGTTCGGGAGACATGCAGACATGACCGAGACGACTCTCCGGTCAATAACCAACAGCGGGATCTGGATACCCATGTTGGCTCCCACATGTTCCACGATGATCTCATCGGATGAACCATGATGTCAAGGACTTAATCAATCCCGTATGCAATTCCCTTTGTCTATTGCTACGATACTTGCCCGAGATTCGATCGTCGGTATCCCGATACCTTGTTCAATCTCGTTACCGGCAAGTCTCTTTACTCGTTCCGTAACACATCATCCCGTGATCAACTCCTTGATCACATTGTGCACATTATGATGATGTCCTACCGAGTGGGCCCAAAGATACCTCTCTGTCACACGAAGTGACAAATCCCAGTCTCGATTCGTGCCAACCCAACAGACACTTTCGGAGATACCCGTAGTGCACCTTTATAGTCACCCAGTTACGTTGTGACGTTTGGCACACCCAAAGCACTCCTACGGTATCCGGGAGTTGCACAATCTCATGGTCTAAGGAAATGATACTTGACATTAGAAAAGCTTTAGCATACGAACTACACGATCTAGTGCTATGCTTAGGATTGGGTCTTGTCCATCACATCATTCTCCTAATGATGTGATCCCGTTATCAACGACATCCAATGTCCATGGTTAGGAAACCGTAACCATCTATTGATCAACGAGCTAGTCAACTAGAGGCTTACTAGGGACATGGTGTTGTTTATGTATCCACACATGTATCAGAGTTTCCTATCAATACAATTCTAGCATGGATAATAAACGATTATCATGAACAAGGAAATATAATAACAATCAATTTATTATTGCCTCTAGGGCATATTTCCAACAGTCTCCCACTTGCACTAGAGTCAATAATCTAGTTCACACCGCCATGTGATTAACACTCACGGGTCACATCGCCATGTGACCAACATCCAAAGAGTTTACTAGAGTCAATAATCTAGTTCACATCACTATGTGATTAACACTCAATGAGTTCTGGGTTTGGTCATGTTATGCTTGTGAGAGAGGTTTTAGTCAACGGGTCTGCAACATTCAGATCCATATGTACTTCGCAAATCTCTATGTCATCTCCTAGATGCAGCTACCACGCTCTATTTGGAGCTATTCCAAATAACTGTTCTACTATACGAATCCAGTTTACTACTCAGAATAATCTGGATTAGTGTTAAAGTTTGCATCGGCGTAACCCTTTACGACGAACTCTTTTACCACCTCCATAATCGAGAAAATTCCTTAGTCCACTAGTTACTAAGGATAACTTTGACCGCTGTCCTTTGATCCATTCTTGGATCACTCTTGTACCCCTTGACTGACTCATGGCAAGGCACACTTCAGGTGCGGTACACAGTATAGCATACTGTAGAGCCTTTGTCTTAAGCATAGGAACGACCTTCGTCCTTTCTCTCTATTCTGCCGTGGTCGAGCTTTAAGTCTTAACTTCATACCTTACAACTTAGGCAAGAACTCCTTCTTTGACTGATTCATCTTGAACACCTTCAAGATCATGTCAAGGTATGTGCTCATTTGAAAGTACCATTAAGCATTTTGATCTATCCTTATAGATCTTGATGCTCAATGTTCAAGTAGCTTGATCCAGGCTTTCCATTGAAAAACACTTCCCAAATAACCCTATATGCTTTCCAGAAATTCTACGTCATTTCTAATCCATAATATGTCAACAACATATACTCATCAGAAATTCCATAGTGCTCCCACTCACTTATTTGGAAATACAAGTTTCTCATAAACTTTGTATAAACCCAAAACTTTGATCATCCTATCAAAGCATACATTCCAACTCCGAGATGCTTACTCCAGTCCTCAGAAGGATTGCTTGAGCTTTGCATACTTATTAGCATCTTTATGGATTGACAAAACCTTCCGGTTGTATCACATACAACCTTTCCTCAAGAAAATCGTTGAGGAAACAATGTTTTGACATCCTATCTGCAAGATTTCATAAATAATGCAGTAATCGCTAATATAATTCCAATAGACTCGTAGCATCGCTACGAGTGAGAAAGTCTCATCGTAGTCAACTCCTTGAACTTGTCGGAAAACATCTTAACGACAAGTCGAGCTTTCTTAATGGTGATACCTACCATCATTGTCCGTCTTCCTTTTAAAATCCATCTGTACTCAACAGCCTTACGACCATCGAGCCGTTCTGCCAAAGTCTACACTTTGTTTTCATACATGGGTCCTCTCTCGAATTTTATGGCCTCGAGCCATTTATCGGAATCCGGGCCCACCATCGCTTCTCCATGGCTCGTAGGTTCATTGTTGTCTAGCAACATGACTTCCAAGACATGATTACGTACCACTCTGAAGTAGTACGCATCCTTGTCATCCCACGAGGTTTGGTAGTGACTTGATCTGAAGTTTTATGATCACTATCATAAGCTTCCACTTCAATTGGTGTAGGTGCCACATGAACAACTCTTTGTGCCCTGCTATACACTAGTTGAAGTCACGGTTCAATAACCTCATCAAGTCTCCACCATCCTCCCACTCAATTCTTTCGAGAGAAACTTTTCCTCGAGAAAGGACCCGATTCTAGAAACAATCCTTTATTGCTTTCGGATCTGAGACAGGAGGTATACCCAACTGTTTTGGGTGTCCTATGAAGATGCATTTATCCGCTTTGGGTTCGAGCTTATCAGCCTGAAACTTTTTCACATAAGCATCGCAGCCCCAAACTTCTAAGAAATGACAGCTTAGGTTTCTCTAAACCATAGTTCATACGGTGTCATCTCATCGGAATTACGTGGTACCCTATTTAAAGTGAATGTGGTCGTATTTAATGCCTAACCCATAAACTATCGTGGTAATTTGATAAGAGACATCATGGTATGCATCATATCCAATAGGGTGCAGTTATGATGTTCGGACACACCATCACACTATGGTGTTCCAGGCTGTAATAGTTGTGAAACAATTTCCACAATGTCTTAATTCTGTGCCAAACTCGTAATTCAGATATTCATCTCTATGATCATATCATAGATATTTTATCCTCTTGTCACGATGATCTTTCAACTTCACCCTGAAATTACTTGAACCTTTCAATAATTCAGACTCGTGATTCATCAAGTAAATATACTCAACATCTACTCAAATCATCTGTGAAGTAAGAACATAACGATATCCACTACACGCCTCAGCACCCATTGGACTGCACACATCAAAATGTATTACTTCCAACAAGTTGCTTTCTAGTTCCATTTTACTGAAAACGAGGCTTTCAGTCATCTTGCCTATGTGGTATGATTTGCATGTCTCAAGTGATTCAAAATCAAGTGAGTCCAAACGGTCCACTTGCATGGAGTTTCTTCATGCATATACACCAATAGACATGGTTCGCATGTCTCAAACTTTTCAAAAAATGAGTGAGCCCAAAGATCCATCAACATGGAGCTTCTTCATGCGTTTTATACCGATATGACTTACGTGGCAGTGCCACAAGTAGGTGGTACTATCATTACTATCTTTTGGCATGAACATGTGTATCACTATGATCGAGATTCAATAAACCATTCATTTTAGGTGCAAGACCATTGAAGGTATTATTCAAATAAACAGAGTAACCATTATTCTCCTTAAATGAATAACCGTATTGCGATAGCCATAATCCAATCATGTCTATGCTCAACGCAAACACCAATCTCGATGGTAGAGGGAGCGTGCGATGCTTGATCATATCAACATTGGAAACACTTCCAACACATATCGTCAGCTCACCTTTAGCTAGTCTCCGTCTATTCTGTAGCTTTTATTTCGAGTTACTAACACTTAGCAACCGAACCGGTATCTAATACCCTGGTGCTACTAGGAGTACTAGTAAAGTACACATTAACACAATGTATATCCAATATACTTCTATCGACCTTGCCAGCCTTCTCATCTACCAAGTATCTAGGGTAATTCTGCTCCAGTGGCTATTCCCCTTATTACAGAAGCACTTAGTCTCGGGTTTGGGTTCAACCTTGGGTTTCTTCACTAGAGCAGCAGCTGAATTGCCGTTTCATGAAGTATCCCTTCGTGCCCTTGCCCTACTTGAAACTAGTGGTTTCACCAACCATCAACAATTGATGCTCCTTCTTGATTTCTACTTTTGTGGTGTCAAACATCGCGAATATCTCAAGGATCATCATATATGTCCCTGATATATTATAGTTCATCATGAAGCTCAAGCAGCTTGGTGGTAATGACTTCAGAGAACCATCACTATTTCATCTGGAAGATCAACTCCCACTCGATTCAAGCGATTGTTGTACTCAGACAATCTGAACACAAGCTCAACAATTGAGCTTTTCTCCTTAGTTTGTAGGCTAAGAAAATCGTCGGAGGTCTTATACCTCTTGACGTGGGCACGAGCCTGAAATCCCAATTTCAGCCCTTGAAACATCTCATATGTTTCGCGACGTTTCAAAACGTCTTCGGTGCCTCAACTCTAAACCGTTTAACTGAACTATCACGTAGTTATCAAAATGTGTATGTCAGATGTTCGCAACATCCACAGACAACGTTCGAGGTTCAGCACACTGAGCGGTGCATTAAGGACATAAGCCTTCTATGAAGCAATGAGGACAATCCTTAGTTTACGGACCTAGTCCGCATAATTGCTACTATCAACTTTCAACTAAATTTTCTCTAGGAACATAATTAAACAGTAGAACTGAAGCGTGAGCTACGACATAATTTGCAAAATCCTTTTGACTATGTTCAGGATAAACAAGTTCATCTTATGAACTCCCACTCAGATAAACATCCCTCTAGTCATCTAAGTGATTACATGATCCGAGTCAACTAGGCCGTGTCCGATCATCACGTGAGACGGACTAGTCAACATCGGTGAACATCTTCATGTTGATCGTATCTACCATA
Organism: Triticum dicoccoides; assembly: GCF_002162155.2. Taxonomy (NCBI): domain Eukaryota; kingdom Viridiplantae; phylum Streptophyta; class Magnoliopsida; order Poales; family Poaceae; genus Triticum; species Triticum dicoccoides. The sequence continues at coordinate 521,586,151 of NC_041390.1, read as the reverse complement.
CGACTCATGCTCGACCTTTCGGTCTTCTGTGTTCCGAGGCCATGTCTGTACATGCTAGGCTCGTCAAGTCAACCTAAGTATTTGCATGTGTAAATCTGTCTTACACCCGTTGTATGTGAACGTTGGAATCTATCACACCCGATCATCACGTGGTGCTTAGAAACGAACGAACTGTCGCAACGGTGTACAGTTAGGGGGAACACTTTCTTGAAATTTTAATGAGGGATCATCTTATTTACTACCGTCGTTATAAGCAAATAAGATGCATAAACATGATAAACATCACATGCAATCAAATAGTGACATGATATGGCCAATATCATATTGCTCCTTTTGATCTCCATCGTCGGGGCTCCATGATCATCATCGTCATCGGCATGACACCATGATCTCCATCATCATGATCTCCATCATCGTGTCTTAATGAAGTTGTCTCGCCAACTATTACTTCTACTTCTATAGCTAACGGTTAGCAATAAAGTAAAGTAATTACATGACGTTTAAGTTGACACGCAGGTCATAAATAAATAAAGACAACTCCTATGGCTCCTGCCGGTTGTCATACTCATCGACATGCAAGTCGTGATTCCTATTACAAGAACATGATCATCTCATACATCACATATATCATTAATCACATCCTTTGGCCATATCACATCACATAGCATACCCTGCAAAAACAAGTTAGACGTCCTCTAATTGTTGTTTGCATGTTTTACGTGGCTGCTATGGGTTTCTAGCAAGAACGTTTCTTACCTACGCAAAAACCACAACGTGATATGCCAATTGCTATTTACCCTTCATAAGGACCCTTTTCATCGAATCCGATCCGACTAAAGTGGGAGAGACAGACACCCGCCAGCCACCTTATGCAACTAGTGCATGTTTGTTGGTGGAACCGGTCTCACGTAAGCGTACGTGTAAGGTTGGTCCGGGCCGCTTCATCCCACAATGCCGCCGAATCAAGATAAAACTAGTAACAGCAAGTAAATTGACAAAATCAACGCCCACAACTACTTTGTGTTCTACTCGTGCATAGAATCTACGCAATAGACCTAGCTCATGATGCCACTGTTGGGGAACGTAGCAATAATTCAAAATTTTCCTACGTGTCACCAAGATCAATCTATGGAGTCATCTAGCAACGAGGGAGGAGTGGATCTACATACCCTTGTAGATCGCGCGCGGAAGCGTTCAAGAGAACGGGGTTGATGGAGTCGTACTCGTCGTGATCCAAATCACCGATGATCCTAGCACCGAACGGACGACACCTCCGCGTTCAACACACGTATGGAGCAGCGAAGTCTCCTCCTTCTTGATCCAGCAAGGGGGGAGGAGAGGTCGATGGAGATCCAATAGCACGACGGCGTGGTGGTGGAAGTAGCGGGATTCCAACAGGGCTTCGCCAAGCGCTGCGGGAGGAGGAAGGTGTGTCATGGGAGGGAGAGGGAGGCGCCAGGGCTTAGGTATGGTTGCCCTCCCTTCCCCCCACTATATATAGGGCCAAGGGAGAGGGGGAGGGCGCAGCCTTGCCCCTTCCTCCAAGGAAGGGTGCGGCCAAGGGGGGGAGAAGTCCATCCTCCCCAAGGCACCTCGGAGGTGCCTTCCCCCTTTAGGACTCTCCCCTCCTCTTGTCCCTTTGGCGCATGGGCCTCTAGGGGCTGGTGCCCTTGGCCCATGTAGGCCAAGGCGCACCCCCTACAGCCCATGTGGCCCCCGGGGCAGGTGGCCCCACCCGGTGGACCCCCGGGACCCTTCCGGTGGTCCCGGTACAATACCGGTGACCCCGAAACTTGTCCCGATGGCCGAAATAGCACTTCCTATATATAATTCTTTACCTCCAGACCATTCCGGAACTCCTCGTGACGTCCGGGATCTCATCCGGGACTCCGAACAACTTTCGGGTTACCGCATACTAATATCTCTATAACCCTAGCGTCACCGAACCTTAAGTGTGTAGACCCTACGGGTTCGGGAGACATGCAGACATGACCGAGATGACTCTCCGATCAATAACCAACAGCAGGATCTGGATACCCATGTTGGCTCCCACATGTTCCACGATGATCTCATCGGATGAACCATGATGTCAAGGACTTAATCAATCCCGTATACAATTCCCTTTGTCTAGCGGTACGATACTTGCCCGAGATTCGATCGTTGGTATCCCGATACCTTGTTCAATCTCGTTACCGGCAAGTCTCTTTACTCGTTCCGTAACACATCATCCCGTGATCAACTCCTTGATCACATTGTGCACATTATGATGATGTCCTACCGAGTGGGCCCAGAGATACCTCTCCGTTTACACGGAGTGACAAATCCCAGTCTCGATTCGTGCCAACCCAACAGACACTTTCGGAGATACCTGTAGTGTACCTTTATAGCCACCCAGTTACGTTGTGACGTTTGGCACACCCAAAGCACTCCTACGGTATCCGGGAGTTGCACAATCTCATGGTCTAAGGAAATGATACTTGACATTAGAAAAGCTTCAGCATACGAACTACATGATCTTGTGCTAGGCTTAGGATTGGGTCTTTGTCCATCACATCATTCTCCTAATGATGTGATCCCGTTATCAATGACATCCAATGTCCATGGTCAGGAAACCGTAACCATCTATTGATCAACGAGCTAGTCAACTAGAGGCTTACTAGGGACATGGTGTTGTTTATGTATCCACACATGTATCTGAGTTTCCTATCAATACAATTCTAGCATGGATAATAAACGATTATCATGAACAAGGAAATATAATAATAATCAATTTATTATTGCCTCTAGGGCATATTTCCAACAGTCTCCCACTTGCACTAGAGTCAATAATCTAGTTCACATCGCCATGTGATTAACACTCGCGGGTCACATCGCCTTGTGACCAACATCCAAAGAGTTTACTAGAGTCAATAATCTAGTTCACATCACTATGTGATTAACACTCAATGAGTTCTGGGTTTGATCATGTTATGCTTGTGAGAGAGGTTTTAGTCAACGGGTCTGCAACATTCAGATCCATATGTACTTCGCAAATCTCTATGTCATCTCCTAGATGCAGCTACCACACTCTATTTGGAGCTATTCCAAATAACTGTTCTACTATACGAATCCAGTTTACTACTCAGAATAATCTGTATTAGTGTTAAAGTTTGCATCGGCGTAACCCTTTACGACGAACTCTTTTACCACCTCCATAATCGAGAAAATTCCTTAGTCCACTAGTTACTAAGGATAACTTTGACCGCTGTCCTGTGATCCATTCTTGGATCACTCTTGTACCCCTTGACTGACTCATGGCAAGGCACACTTCAGGTGCGGTACACAGTATAGCATACTGTAGAGCCTATGTCTTAAGCATAGGGGACGACCTTCGTCCTTTCTCTCTATTCTGCCGTGGTCGAGCTTTAAGTCTTAACTTCATACCTTACAACTCAGGCAAGAACTCCTTCTTTGACTGATCCTTCTTGAATACCTTCAAGATCATGTCAAGGTATGTGCTCATTTGAAAGTACCATTAAGCGTTTTGATCTATCCTTATAGATCTTGATGCTCAATGTTCAAGTAGATTTAATCCAGGCATTCCATTGAAAAATACTTTCCAAATAACCCCATATGCTTTCCAGAAATTCTACGTCATTCTGATCAACAATATGTCAACAACATATACCCATCAGAAATTCTGTAGTGCTCTCACTCACTTCTTTGGAAGTACAAGTTTCTCATAAACTTTGTATACAACCAAAATCTTTGATCATCTTATCAAAGCATATATTCCAACTCCGAGATGCTTACTCCAGTCCTCAGAAGGATTGTTAGGGCTTTGCATACTTATTAGCATCTTTCAGGATTGACAAAACCATCCGGTTGTATCACATACAACCTTTCCTCAAGAAAATCATCGAGGAAACAATGTTTTGACATCCTATCTGCAAGATTTCATAAATAATGCAGTAATCGCTAATATAATTCCAACAGACTCTTAGCATCGCTACGGGTGAGAAAGTCTCATCGTAGTCAACTCCTTGAACTTGTCGGAAAACATATTAACGACAAGTCGAGCTTTCTTAATGGTGATACTTACCATCATTGTCCGTCTTCCTTTGAAAATCCATATGTACTTAACAGCCTTACGACCATCAAGTAGTTCTTCCAAAGTCTACACTTTGTTTTCATATATGGATCCTCTCTCGGATTATATGGCCTCGAGCCATTTATCGGAATCCAGGCCCACCACCGCTTCTCCATAGCTCGTAGGCTCATTGTTGTCTAGCAACATGACTTCCAAGACAGGATTACGTACCACTCTGAAGTAGTACGCATTCTTGTCATCCTATGAGGTTTGATAGTGACTTGATCTGAAGTTTCATGATCACTATCATAAGCTTCCACTTCAATTGGTGTAGGTGCGACAGGAACAACTTCCTGTGCCCTGCCACACACTAGTTGAAGTCACGGTTCAATAACCTCATCAAGTCTCCACCATCCTCCCACTCAATTCTTTCGAGAGAAACTTTTCCTCGAGAAAGGACCCGATTCTGGAAACAATCCTTTATTGCTTTCGGATCTGAGACAGGAGGTATACCCAACTGTTTTGGGTGTCCTATGAAGATGCATGTAACGCCCCAGATATACTTTCCATATTTGTATCCAACTCTTGCTGTTTCCGGCGTTAACTTATATTTATTTCTCGGGTTCTGGTCTTCGTCTCCTTGTGTTGTTTTCGTTTTTTGTGCATCGCATATTATGTCATCTCGTGTATTGCATTTGCATACATGTTCATCTCATGCATTTGAGCATTTTCTCCGTTGTCCGTTTTGCATTCCGGCGCTTCGTTCTCCTCCGGTGGTCATTTCTAGCTTTCTTTTGTGTGTGGGGATTAAACATTTCCGGATTGGACCGAGACTTGCCATGCGGCCTTGGTTTACTACCGGTAGACCGCCTGTCAAGTTTCGTGTCATTTGGACTTCGTTTGATGCTCCAACGGTTAACCGAGGGACCGAAAAGGCCTCGTGTGTGTTGCAGCCCAACACCCCCCCCAATTTGGCCAAAAACCCACCAAACTCTGCTCCATGTCCTAGAGCGTTCGATCACGATCGCGTGGCCGAAAACCGCACCTCATTTGGACTCTCCTAGCTCCCTCTATGCCTATTTATACCCCCTCCATTCGGATCTCTTCTTCCCCCGTCCGAAACCCTAGCTAAAAAAAAACAGCTCCCAGCCACCGACGGACATGTCCGCCGCCTGACCGGACACGTCCGCCGGCGCCCCCGACCACTCCGGTGCCGCCACGTGGCAGG
>NC_041390.1:521572827-521580242 GCF_002162155.2 Triticum dicoccoides | reverse complement strand
TCCACGCGCGCCCCGCCGCCTCCTTCCTCAACGCGCGCCGCCGCCTCTTCGGGCTCCGGCGACCGGAGCCGCCGTCGCCGCCGCGGGTCATCTCCGGCGAGCCCGAGGCCGGCCGCCGCCCGCACCTCCTCGCCGGCGCGCGGGCCGCCACCGCCGCCGCCGGGCGCCGCCACCGGCCTCCCCCGACCTTCCCGGCGCCGCCCCGGCCTCTCCCCGCTGCTCCGGCCGCCTCCACCGGCTCCGGCGAGCCGTCTCCGGCGAACTCGCGCGGGTGCTACAGTGCTGCTACAGTAGCCGGATCTAGATCTAGGTTGACCCTCTCTCCCTCGAAACCCTAACTCCCAGATTTTTATGCATTCTTTGACTGCTCGTATCTCCGTAACCGTAGCTCCGTTTGGTCATATGATATATCAAAATCTTCGTCTCGACATGTACATCATTTCATTCCATTGCATCATTTGCATTTGAGGTCATCTTGATGCCCAAAATGCTGTTAGAAGGAGGCTTCGTGAGTTAAATTGCAGATCCGTTAGTTCATCATGCACTTTTGTCATTTTTGCCATGTTTAATTCGTGCATGATATGCCTGTGCCCCTTTGGGATGAATTGTTAAGCATTTTGTCTTATTTCCAGAGGTGCCACCCATGTATTTTTAGGATGTGTGTGTTGTCTTGTGCAAGCTTGCGAAGAGAGGTACCTGAGATTGCAGATTTCAGGGACTTAGTGATTTCACTAAGTCTGGGATATTTTAGTTCGTGATGCTATATGTCCAGCTTGTTTCCTAGTGATCCGTGCCTTTTTTGAGGATGATCAGTAAGGGAGTTTTGATAATTATGTTATGCTCTATCCATCCATGTCTTTGTTAGCATATGTGGAGTGCTCTAGGTTGACTCAATTCAGCTCAACTTTTGCTTCGTTGTTAATCCGGGCAGATCGTCAACTTGTTTGCGATTTTGCCGATGCTACCGTTAGTGTTCCATGCATGCTATGCCTTCGTTCTTGCCATGTGTAGCTAGCACTTTGTGCCTTCTTGCTGGTTATATTCTTTCCTTGCCATGACTTTCACCGTAGTGAGTGCATCGAGCTCGTTTACATGCCTTCGCGAGTTATATTTCAGCGTGTCTCAGTTTTCACTAAGTCTGAAAACTGATTGTGTTCGAGCTATGTTCGTGAGCTCGGTAGAGTATTTTGTGAACCCTTTTGGCCCCATGTCACTTTGGGTGTTTTTTAAGCTTGTTGAGTAGCTCCATGCCATGTTCTTACTTGTCATGTTCAGGTTTTCTATCATGTTGTTCTGCTGCTCCGAAGAGAGCATCGTGATCTGAAATTTCAGACTAGTGTTAATTTCACTAAGTCTGAAATCTGTTTTGCATTTGCGTTTTAGCCATGCTTGTTTGAACCTCTTAATGGATGAATTTGCCTATGGCTCAGTGCTAGTGTTTTGTCAACCATCTTGTGTACATCACTGCCATGTATTTTGTTTTCATGTTTGGTGGCTGTATCATGTTCATTTCGTTGCATTTAGATGCCTACTTGCTGTAAATCGCATACCGGTGTCATATCTTAAAACGCTTGCCATTTCCAAACCGTAGCTCCGATTCCAATGATCTTTATATCGTTTTCAAGCGATTTCATCCCCTCTATCCAGTGGCACACTTGGTTTTCCAAGTTGATGCCAGGTTCATGCATTTCCTGTCATATCTTGCATTTTGCATCCCGCATCGCATCTCGCATAGCATATCGTCATTTCATCATATTGCTTGGTCTTGCCGTGGTTGATTGTATCCTTGTTGCTTGTTTGTCTTGTTGGGTAGAGCCGGGAGACGAGTTCGCTACCGAGGAGCCCGTTGAGTTTGCTTGTGAGGATCCAGTCAACTCTGACAACTGTGCAGGCAAGATGATCATACCCTCGAAATCACTACTATCTTTGCTATGCTAGTTTGCTCGCTCTTTTGCTTTGCCACTGCTACGATGCCTACCTTTTGCTTGTCAGCCTCCCAATTGCCATGTTGAACCCCTAACCCGCCATTGTCCTAGCAAACCGTTGATTGGCTATGTTACTGCTTTGCTCAGCCCTTCTTATAGCGTTGTTAGTTGCAGGTGAAGATTGGAGCCGTTCCTTGTTGGAACTTTTATTTACTTGTTGGGATATCACAATATACCTTACTTAATTAATGCATCTATATACTTGGTAAAGGGTGGAAGGCTCGGCCTTATGCCTGGTGTTTTGTTCCACTCTTGCCGCCCTAGTTTCCGTCATATCGGTGTTATGTTCCCGGATTTTGCGTTCCTTACACGGTTGGGCTATTATGGGAACCCCTTGACAGTTCGTCTTAAGTAAAGCTCTTCCAGCAATGCCCAACATTGGTTTTACCATTTGCCACCTAGCCTTTTCTTTCCCTTGGGTTCTGCAGACTCAAGGGTCATCATTATTTTACCCCCCCGGGCCAGTGCTCCTCTGAGTGTTGGTCCACCTGTCAGCTACCGGTGGCTACCAGGGGCAACTCTGGGCTGTCCTACCCGTACCTAAGACAATCTGAGTGTGCCCTGAGAAAGAGATATGTGCAGCTCCTATCGGGATTTGTCGGCACATTCGGGCGGTGTTGCTGGTTTAGTTTTACCCTGTCGAAATGTCTTGTTGTACCGGGATACCGAGCCTGATCGGAATGTCTCGGGTGGAGGTCTATTCCTTCGTTGACCGTGAGAGCTTGTCATGGGCTAAGTTGGGACTCCCCTGCAGGGATTGATCTTTCGAAAGCCGTGCCCGCGGTTATGGGCAGATGGGAATTTGTTAATGTCCGGTTGTAGATTACTTGAACTAAACTTAATTAAAATGAATCAACCGTGTGTGTTATCGTGATGGCCCCTTCTCGGCGGAGTCCGGGAAGTGGACACGGTGTTGGAGTTATGCTTGCGCAGGATGTTCCTTTAGCTTCTCGCTCGTGCCTCGCCTTCTCTTCTCGCTCTCTTTTGCGTATAAGTTAGCCACCACATATGCTAGTCGCTTGCTGCAGCTCCACATATTTTTGCCTTATCCATTCCTATGAGCTTAAATAGTCTTGATCGCGTGGGTGTGAGATTGCTGAGTCCCTGTGGCTCACAGATACTACAACTCCAGATGCAGGTCCAGGTGTTTCTACTCCAGTTGACGATTACGAGCTCAAGTGGGAGTTCGACGAGGACTCTCAGCGATACTACGTGTCTTTTCCGGATGATCAGTAGTGGTGCCTAGTTGGGGTTATCGATTCAGGACCTTGTCGCATGTTGGGTTCTTTTTCTATTTTGGCGCCGTAGTCGGGCCTTGAGTGTTTGTTTGATGGATGTTATTTATGCACTCTGATGTGACGTGGAGAGTGTAAGCCAACTATGCTATCTCCCCCTTTTATTATGTATTACATGGGATGTTGTAATGATTGCCTGACTTGCGACATTGCTTTCAATGCGGTTATGTCTCTAAGTCGTGCCTCGACACGTGGGAGCTATAGCCGCATCGAGGGCGTTACAAGTTGGTAATCAGAGCCTTCCTCGACCTTAGGAGCCCCCATTGCTTGATCGTTTTTAGCAGCCGAGTTGTGTCTAGAAAAAAAATGTTTTGAGTCCTTAGGAATTATATATCGGAGAATTCTTTTACTTCCCAGTCTCCTCATCGCTCTGGTAAGGCATCCTGACGTAGAGTTTTGACTCTTCTCTTCTCAAATTTCACTAAATTTTTTAGGATCACACGAGTATCTTGGTTTTGTTCCGATGGTTTTGTGACGAGAACATTGTTCTTGGTGCCTCCTGTCTTTAGGGGTTGTGGCAGTGTCCCGGGGAGTTGAGCTCCAAGGTGTTGTCGTCACAATTTTATCGTTGCAATTCTGGTATACTTGAGATATGTTCGCCGACATCGAAAATCTCTTTTATGCAGTTCGTTGGTGAGATAACCTCGACGCCACCCAGTACTGGGGCGGGAGTTCGGGAGTATCGCCATAACTTGTATAACGGATGCTTTTCGAAGGTTGAGGTAGATGGTTTCCGAAGGTTTCTTGGTTATGTGTTGAAGGATGGATACAGCTGGATGTAGGATTTGCTAGTTTGGGTGAGATATTGTGCTTCCCCTGTATCCCCAACACCTGATTGCATAACCAGAAAGGTTCGGGAGTTTCATAGGTGGGAATTCTAGTAGCTCTAGTTCTTCTTCCACAGATATTGGTTTGAGATTGGGATTTCTTACCGATTATTCGTTCTTGATCCGTACCTTGTTGATTTATTTCTCTACCTTAATTCTTCGTGGCTTCTCAATTTATGGATATGTGACCACTTCAAGAGAAATGCATTCGTTCATTCTGTTCGGATGTGAAGACTATATGTTGCAATTTTCATTCCGTTGGATTCAGCTTCTATATTGTTGTCTATCAGTGTGCTAATGGTGGTCAACCTGTTCAGGATGGCTCCTCCAACGCGCACGACTCCGAATCCTGATCCGCCTCCACCTCCGCCTCCTCCGGAAGCATGGCAAGCTGTGATGGCCGCTACTAATGCAAACACACAGTTGATCATGCAAATTCTCCAAGAGCGCAATCAAGGCAGTCAAGGGAATCAAGGCAATAATCAGCACCACTTTGCTACACTGAACCAGTTCCTTGCTAATGGCCCAAAGACGTTCAGCGGTTGTGTTGAGGCTACCGATGCTGACGATTGGCTAGTGGATCTGGGCAAGCATTTTGAATGCAGCAACGTCAGGCCTGAAGATTTCGTCAAGTTCGCTTCTTTCCAGCTCAAAGATCAGGCTGCAGAGTGGTTCCAGCAGTACAAGGATTCCAGAGGTGGACGTGTTATCACTTGGAATGATTTTCGTCAAGATTTCCGCGCTCATCACATCCCTTAAAGTGTGGTTGAGAGTAAGCGTCAGGAATTCCGCAATCTGAAGCAAGGCTCTTTGTCTGTCTATGACTACAACAAGTTGTTCCAGAAGCTCGCCCGTTTTGCCAAGCAGGATGTTCCTGATGAGAGGAGCATGATCTATCAGTTCAGGGGTGGTCTTCGTGAGGAAATTCAGCTCGCTCTTGTCCTCTTTGAACCGTTGAGATACGATGAGTTCTACAACATGGCACTGAAGCAAGAGGCTGCTCAGATGAGGTGTGATGCCTCCAGGAAGCGTGCCAGAGATGTTACTCCGTCTTCCTCTACTCAAGTGGTCAAGCAGCAGAAGTATTGGCTTCCTCCTCCTCCATTCCGTCAGCCGTATCAGCAGAAGAGCAAAGGTGGCAGTGGTTTCTCCAACCCACCCAACCCAGGCTTTCAGAACAAGTCTTCGTCTCAAGCGCCAAGATCGAGTGCTCCGTATCACCGTCCGCTTTCAGAGGTCACGTGCAACAAGTGCCAACAGAAGGGTCGCTATGCCAACAAGTGTACCAACCAGAGGCGTCTTCCTCCTCCTCCTCCTGTCAGATCGGCAAGTACAGCTGTGGTCAAGCATAACCCCAAGTCCGCCAAGGTCAACTTGATGAATGCAGCTCAGGCAGAGGACTCGTCAGATGTCATCATGGGTAACCTTCCTGTTAATGATATTCCTGCAAATGTTCTTTTTGACACGGGTGCATCGCATTGTTTCATCTCGAGACCATTTTCATCTAAGCATGGGTTGCCTTTGCAAATTTTGCCTAGTCCTTTAGCAGTTGTCTCTCCCGGTAAGCGCATGCAGGCTAACTCCATCGTTCCGGATGTTTCTATCACTCTGGGTGACTACAAGTTCTTGGCTTCTCCTACGGTTCTTGGCAACTCGGATATCGATCTTATTCTCGGGATGGACTGGCTCTCTAAGCATAAAGCTCAGCTTGATTGTGCAGCCAGGCAGATTCAACTGACTCATTCGTCTGAGGATGTCATTGTCTTTGCCGCTCAGGATAATACCATCCGGTTGTTTTCTCTCAATGAGAAGGGTGAATTGGATGCTATTTCGCAGATTCCGGTTGTTTGTGAGTATCAAGACGTCTTTCCAGAAGAGCTTCCAGGGATGCCTCCGCACCGGCCAGTTGAATTCGTTATTGAACTTGAGCCTGGCACGGAACCTGTGTGCAAACGTCCTTACAAGCTCGGACCTGAAGAGTTGAAGGAGCTGAAGAAACAACTCGATGAGCAAGAAAGATTGGGTCTCATTCAGCCTAGTAATTCTCCGTGGGGTTGTGGTGTTCTTTTTGTGAAGAAGAAGGATGGATCGAGTCGACTTTGTGTTGATTACCGTCCAGTAAACAAGAAGACCATCAAGAACAAATACCCACTTCCCAACATCAATGAGCTGTTCGAACAACTGAAGGGTGCTCAAGTATTCTCCAAGCTTGATCTCCGTATGGGTTATCATCAGATTCGTATTCGTGAGGAAGATATTCCCAAGACGGCGTTCAGAACAAGCTTTGGTTCATATGAATACACCGTCATGTCTTTTGGCCTCACAAACGCTCCTCCGACATTCTCTCGCATGATGAACTTCATCTTCAACCCCTACACCAATGAATTCGTTTTGGTCTATCTCGACGACATTCTGGTTTTCTCGAAGAACAAGGAAGATCATGCCAAGCACTTGCGTTTGGTTCTTGACAAGCTCAGGGAACATCAGTTCTACGCCAAGTTCTCCAAGTGTGAATTTTGGCTCGATGAGGTTCTTTATCTTGGTCATATCATCTCTGCCAAGGGCATTTCCGTGAATCCTGAGAAGGTGTCTGCAATTGTGAATTGGGAACCTCCTCAGAACGTGAAGCAACTCCGCAGTTTTCTCAGTCTCGCAAGCTATTGCAGAAGATTCGTTGAAAACTTTTCTAAGATCGCCAAGCCTCTCTCAAATCTTCTTCAGAAGCACGTCAAGTACGTTTGGTCTCCGGAGTGTGATATTGCTTTCAACACTTTGAAAGAGAAATTGATCACCGCTCCAGTTCTGACTCCTCCTGATGAAACCAAGCCGTACGAGGTCTTTTGTGATGCCTCTCTCCAAGGTCTCGGTGTTGTACTGATGCAAGAGAAGAAAGTTGTCGCTTACACCTCTCGCCAGTTGAAACCTAATGAGAAGAACTACCCCACTCATGATCTCGAGTTGGCGGCAGTTGTGCATGCTTTGTTGACTTGGAGACATCTTCTATTGGGAAGGAAAGTGGATATTTTCACTGATCACAAGAGTCTCAAGTACATCTTCACTCAGCCTAATCTCAACCTCAGGCAGACTCGATGGGTCGAAATGATTCAAGAGTACAATCCGAGTATCGAGTATACTCCAGGCAAGGCTAATGTGATTGCTGACGCTTTGAGCAGAAAAGCATATTGCAACAGTCTGATTCTCAAGCCTTATCAACCCGAGCTTTGTGAAGCTTTCCGCAAACTTAATCTGCAAGTTGTTCCTCAAGGTTTCCTCTCTAACCTTCAAGTTTCTCCTACCTTAGAAGACCA
>NC_041390.1:521561858-521571018 GCF_002162155.2 Triticum dicoccoides | reverse complement strand
CACCGCCGCCGCCGGGCGCCGCCACCGGCCTCCCCCGACCTTCCCGGCGCCGCCCCGGCCTCTCCCCGCTGCTCCGGCCACCTCCACCGGCTCCGGCGAGCCGTCTCCGGCGAACTCGCGCGGGTGCTACAGTGCTGCTACAGTAGCCGGATCTAGATCTAGGTTGACCCTCTCTCCCTCGAAACCCTAACTCCCAGATTTTTATGCATTCTTTGACTGCTCGTATCTCCGTAACCGTAGCTCCGTTTTGGTCATATGATATATCAAAATCTTCGCCTCGACATGTACATCGTTTCATTCCATTGCATCATTTGCATTTGAGGTCATCTTGATGCCCAAAATGCTGTTAGAAGGAGGCTTCGTGAGTTAAATTGCAGATCTGTTAGTTCATCATGCACTTTTGTCATTTTTGCCATGTTTAATTCGTGCATGATATGCCTGTGCCCCTTTGGGATGAATTGTTAAGCATTTTATCTTCTTTCCAGAGGTGCCACCCATGCATTTTTAGGATGTGTGTGTTGTCTTGTGCAAGCTTGCGAAGAGAGGTACCTGAGATTGCAGATTTCAGGGACTTAGTGATTTCACTAAGTCTGGGATATTTTAGTTCGTGATGCTATATGTCCAGCTTGTTTCCTAGTGATCCGTGCCTTTTTTGAGGATGATCAGTAAGGGAGTTTTGATAATTATATTATGCTCTATCCATCCATGTCTTTGTTTGCATATGTGGAGTGCTCTAGGTTGACTCAATTCAGCTCAACTTTTGCTTCGTTGTTAATCCGGGCAGATCGTCAACTTGTTTGCGATTTTGCCGATGCTACCGTTAGTGTTCCATGCATGCTATGCCTTCGTTCTTGCCATGTGTAGCTAGCACTTTGTGCCTTCTTGCTGGTTATATGCTTTCCTTGCCATGACTTGCACCGTAGTGAGTGCATCGAGCTCGTTTACATGCCTTCGCGAGTTATATTTCAGCGTGTCTCAGTTTTCACTAAGTCTGAAAACTGATTGTGTTCGAGCTATGTTCGTGAGCTCGGTAGAGTATTTTGTTAACCCTTTTGGCCCCAGGTCACTTTGGGTGTTTTTTTAAGCTTGTTGAGTAGCTCCATGCCATGTTCTTACTTGTCATGTTCAGGTTTTCTATCATGTTTTTTTGCTGCTCCGAAGAGAGCATCGTGATCTGAAATTTCAGACTAGTGTTAATTTCACTAAGTCTGAAATCTGTTTTGCATTTGCGTTTTAGCCATGCTTGTTTGAACCTCTTAATGGATGAATTTGCCTATGGCTCAGTGCTAGTGTTTTGTCAACCATCTTGTGTACATCACTGCCATGTATTTTGTTTTCATGTTTGGTGGCTGTAGCATGTTCATTTCGTTGCATTTAGATGCCTACTTGCTGTAAATCGCATACCGGTGTCATATCTTAAAACGCTTGCCATTTCCAAACCGTAGCTCCGATTCCAATGATCTTTATATCGTTTTCAAGCGATTTCATCCCCTCTATCCAGTGGCACACTTGGTTTTCCAAGTTGATGCCAGGTTCATGCATTTCCTGTCATATCTTGCATTTTGCATCCCGCATCGCATCCCGCATAGCATATCGTCATTTCATCATATTGCTTGGTCTTGCCGTGGTTGATTGTATCCTTGTTGCTTGTTTGTCTTGTTGGGTAGAGCCGGGAGACGAGTTCGCTACCGAGGAGCCCGTTGAGTTTGCTTGTGAGGATCCAGTCAACTCTGACAACTGTGCAGGCAAGATGATCATACCCTCGAAATCACTACTATCTTTGCTATGCTAGTTTGCTCGCTCTTTTGCTTTGCCACTGCTATGATGCCTACCTTTTGCTTGTCAGCCTCCCAATTGCCATGTTGAACCCCTAACCTGCCATTGTCCTAGCAAACCGTTGATTGGCTATGTTACTGCTTTGCTCAGCCCTTCTTATAGCGTTGTTAGTTGCAGGTGAAGATTGGAGCCGTTCCTTGTTGGAACTTTTATTTACTTGTTGGGATATCACAATATACCTTACTTAATTAATGCATCTATATACTTGGTAAAGGGTGGAAGGCTCGGCCTTATGCCTGGTGTTTTGTTCCACTCTTGCCGCCCTAGTTTCCGTCATATCGGTGTTATGTTCCCGGATTTTGCGTTCCTTACACGGTTGGGCTATTATGGGAACCCCTTGACAGTTCGTCTTAAGTAAAGCTCTTCCAGCAATGCCCAACATTGGTTTTACCATTTGCCACCTAGCCTTTTCTTTCCCTTGGGTTCTGCAGACTCAAGGGTCATCATTATTTTACCCCCCCGGGGCCAGTGCTCCTCTGAGTGTTGGTCCACCTGTCAGCTACCGGTGGCTACCAGGGGCAACTCTGGGCTGGCCTACCCGTACCTAAGACAATCTGAGTGTGCCCTGAGAAAGAGATATGTGCAGCTCCTATCGGGATTTGTCGGCACATTCGGGCGGTGTTGCTGGTTTAGTTTTACCCTGTCGAAATGTCTTGTTGTACCGGGATACCGAGCCTGATCGGAATGTCTCGGGTGGAGGTCTATTCCTTCGTTGACCGTGAGAGCTTGTCATGGGCTAAGTTGGGACTCCCCTGCAGGGATTGATCTTTCGAAAGCCGTGCCCGCGGTTATGGGCAGATGGGAATTTGTTAATGTCCGGTTGTAGATTACTTGAACTAAACTTAATTAAAATGAATCAACCGTGTGTGTTACCGTGATGGCCCCTTCTCGGCGGAGTCCGGGAAGTGGACACGGTGTTGGAGTTATGCTTGCGCAGGATGTTCCTTTAGCTTCTCGCTCGTGCCTCGCCTTCTCTTCTCGCTCTCTTTTGCGTATAAGTTAGCCACCACATATGCTAGTCGCTTGCTGCAGCTCCACATATTTTTGCCTTATCCATTCCTATGAGCTTAAATAGTCTTGATCGCGTGGGTGTGAGATTGCTGAGTCCCTGTGGCTCACAGATACTACAACTCCAGATGCAGGTCCAGGTGTTTCTACTCCAGTTGACGATTACGAGCTCAAGTGGGAGTTCGACGAGGACTCTCAGCGATACTATGTGTCTTTTCCGGATGATCAGTAGTGGTGCCTAGTTGGGGTTATCGATTCAGGACCTTGTCGCATGTTGGGTTCTTTTTCTATTTTGCCGCCGTAGTCGGGCCTTGAGTGTTTGTTTGATGGATGTTATTTATGCACTCTGATGTGACGTGGCGAGTGTAAGCCAACTATGCTATCTCCCCCTTTTATTATGTATTACATGGGATGTTGTAATGATTGCCTGACTTGCGACATTGCTTTCAATGCGGTTATGTCTCTAAGTCGTGCCTCGACACGTGGGAGCTATAGCCGCATCGAGGGCGTTACAAGTTGGTAATCAGAGCCTTCCCCGACCTTAGGAGCCCCCATTGCTTGATCGTTTTTAGCAGCCGAGTTGTGTCTAGAAAAAAAATGTTTTGAGTCCTTAGGAATTATATATCGGAGAGCTTAGGAATTCTTTTACTTCCCAGTCTCCTCATCGCTCTGGTAAGGCATCCTGACGTAGAGTTTTGACTCTTCTCTTCTCAAATTTCACTAAATTTTTTTAGGATCACGCGAGTATCTTGGTTTTGTTCCGATGGTTTTGTGACGAGAACATTGTTCTTGGTGCCTCCTGTCTTTAGGGGTTGTGGCAGTGTCCCGGGGAGTTGAGCTCCGAGGTGTTGTCGTCACAATTTTATCGTTGCAATTCTGGTATACTTGAGATATGTTCGCCGACATCGAAAATCTCTTTTATGCAGTTCGTTGGTGAGATAACCTCGACGCCACCCAGTACTGGGGCGGGAGTTCGGGAGTATCGCCATAACTTGTATAACGGATGCTTTTCGAAGGTTGAGGTAGATGGTTTCCGAAGGTTTCTTGGTTATGTGTTGAAGGATGGATACAGCTGGATGTAGGATTTGCTAGTTTGGGTGAGATATTGTGCTTCCCCTGTATCCCCAACACCTGATTGCATAACCAGAAAGGTTCGGGAGTTTCATAGGTGGGAATTCTAGTAGCTCTAGTTCTTCTTCCACGGATATTGGTTTGAGATTGGGATTTCTTACCGATTATTCGTTCTTGATCCGTACCTTGTTGATTTATTTCTCTACCTTAATTCTTCGTGGCTTCTCAATTTATGGATATGTGACCACTTCAAGAGAAATGCATTCGTTCATTCTGTTCGGATGTGAAGACTATATGTTGCAATTTTCATTTCGTTGGATTCAGCTACTATATTGTTGTCTATCAGTGTGCTAATGGTGGTCAACCTGTTCAGGATGGCTCCTCCAACGCGCACGACTCCGAATCCTGATCCGCCTCCACCTCCACCTCCTCCGGAAGCATGGCAAGCTGTGATGGCCGCTACTAATGCAAACACACAGTTGATCATGCAAATTCTCCAAGAGCTCAATAAAGGCAGTCAAGGGAATCAAGGCAATAATCAGCACCACTTTGCTACACTGAACTAGTTCCTTGCTAATGGCCCAAAGACGTTCAGCGGTTGTGTTGAGGCTACCGATGCTGACGATTGGCTAGTGGATCTGGGCAAGCATTTTGAATGCAGCAACGTCAGGCCTGAAGATTTCGTCAAGTTCGCTTCTTTCCAGCTCAAAGATCAGGCTGCAGAGTGGTTCCAGCAGTACAAGGATTCCAGAGGTGGACGTGTTATCACTTGGAATGATTTTCGTCAAGATTTCCGCGCTCATCACATCCCTCAAAGTGTGGTTGAGAGTAAGCGTCAGGAATTCCGCAATCTGAAGCAAGGCTCTTTGTCTGTCTATGACTACAACAAGTTGTTCCAGAAGCTCGCCCGTTTTGCCAAGCAGGATGTTCCTGATGAGAGGAGCATGATCTATCAGTTCAGGGGTGGTCTTCGTGAGGAAATTCAGCTCGCTCTTGTCCTCTTTGAACCGTTGAGATACGATGAGTTCTACAACATGGCACTGAAGCAAGAGGCTGCTCAGATGAGGTGTGATGCCTCCAGGAAGCGTGCCAGAGATGTTACTCCGTCTTCCTCTACTCAAGTGGTCAAGCAGCAGAAGTATTGGCTTCCTCCTCCTCCATTCCGTCAGCCGTATCAGCAGAAGAGCAAAGGTGGCAGTGGTTTCTCCCACCCACCCAACCCAGGCTTTCAGAACAAGTCTTCGTCTCAAGCACCAAGATCGAGTGCTCCGTATCACCGTCCGATTTCAGAGGTCACGTGCAACAAGTGCCAACAGAAGGGTCACTATGCCAACAAGTGTACCAACCAGAGGCGTCTTCCTCCTCCTCCTCCTGTCAGATCGGCAAGTACAGCTGTGGTCAAGCATAACCCCAAGTCCGCCAAGGTCAACTTGATGAATGCAGCTCAGGCAGAGGACTCGTCAGATGTCATCATGGGTAACCTTCTTGTTAATGATATTCCTGCAAATGTTCTTTTTGACACGGGTGCATCGCATTGTTTCATCTCGAGACCATTTTCATCTAAGCATGGGTTGCCTTTGCAAATTTTGCCTAGTCCTTTAGCAGTTGTCTCTCCCGGTAAGCGCATGCAGGCTAACTCCATCGTTCCGGATGTTTCTATCACTCTGGGTGACTACAAGTTCTTGGCTTCTCCTACGGTTCTTGGCAACTCGGATATCGATCTTATTCTCGGGATGGACTGGCTCTCTAAGCATAAAGCTCAGCTTGATTGTGCAGCCAGGCAGATTCAACTGACTCATTCGTCTGAGGATGTCATTGTCTTTGCCGCTCAGGATAATACCATCCGGTTGTTTTCTCTCAATGAGAAGGGTGAATTGGATGCTATTTCGCAGATTCCGGTTGTTTGTGAGTATCAAGACGTCTTTCCAGAAGAGCTTCCAGGGATGCCTCCGCACCGGCCAGTTGAATTCGTTATTGAACTTGAGCCTGGCACGGAACCTGTGTGCAAACGTCCTTACAAGCTCGGACCTGAAGAGTTGAAGGAGCTAAAGAAACAACTCGATGAGCAAGAAAGATTGGGTCTCATTCGGCCTAGTACTTCTCCGTGGGGTTGTGGTGTTCTTTTTGTGAAGAAGAAGGATGGATCGAGTCGACTTTGTGTTGATTACCGTCCAGTAAACAAGAAGACCATCAAGAACAAATACCCACTTCCCAACATCAATGAGCTGTTCGAACAACTGAAGGGTGCTCAAGTATTCTCCAAGCTTGATCTCCGTATGGGTTATCATCAGATTCATATTCGTGAGCAAGATATTCCCAAGACGACGTTCAGAACAAGCTTTGGTTCATATGAATACACCGTCATGTCTTTTGGCCTCGCAAACGCTCCTCCGACGTTCTCTCGCATGATGAACTTCATCTTCAACCCCTACACCAATGAATTCGTTTTGGTCTATCTCGACGACATTCTGGTTTTCTCGAAGAACAAGGAAGATCATGCCAAGCACTTGTGTTTGGTTCTTGACAAGCTCAGGGAACATCAGTTCTACGCCAAGTTCTCCAAGTGTGAATTTTGGCTCGATGAGGTTCTTTATCTTGGTCATATCATCTCTGCCAAGGGCATTTCCGTGAATCCTGAGAAGGTGTCTGCAATTGTGAATTGGGAACCTCCTCAGAACGTGAAGCAACTCCGCAGTTTTCTCGGTCTCGCAAGCTATTGCAGAAGATTCGTTGAAAACTTTTCTAAGATCGCCAAGCCTCTCTCAAATCTTCTTCAGAAGCACGTCAAGTACGTTTGGTCTCCAGAGTGTGATATTACTTTCAACACTTTGAAAGAGAAATTGATCACCGCTCCAGTTCTGACTCCGCCTGATGAAACCAAGCCGTACGAGGTCTTTTGTGATGCCTCTCTCCAAGGTCTCGGTGCTGTACTGATGCAAGAGAAGAAAGTTGTCGCTTACACCTCTCGCCAGTTGAAACCTAATGAGAAGAACTACCCCACTCATGATCTCGAGTTGGCGGCAGTTGTGCATGCTTTGTTGACTTGGAGACATCTTCTATTGGGAAGGAAAGTGGATATTTTCACTGATCACAAGAGTCTCAAGTACATCTTCACTCAGCCTAATCTCAACCTCAGGCAGACTCGATGGGTCGAAATGATTCAAGAGTACAATCCGAGTATCGAGTATACTCCAGGCAAGGCTAATGTGATTGCTGACGCTTTGAGCAGAAAAGCATATTGCAACAGTCTGATTCTCAAGCCTTATCAACCCGAGCTTTGTGAAGCTTTCCGCAAACTTAATCTGCAAGTTG
Organism: Triticum dicoccoides; assembly: GCF_002162155.2. NCBI lineage: Eukaryota > Viridiplantae > Streptophyta > Magnoliopsida > Poales > Poaceae > Triticum > Triticum dicoccoides. The sequence continues at coordinate 521,563,791 of NC_041390.1, read as the reverse complement.
TTCCTCAAGGTTTCCTCGCCAACCTTCAAGTCTCTCCTACCTTAGAAGACCAGATTCACCAAGCCCAACTTCTTGATGCTATGGTGAAAAAGGTGAAGTTTGGTATTGCAAAGAGTCAGTCCAAGTACAAGTGCTACCGACTTGATGACAAGGACACTCTCTTCTTCGAGGATCGAATTGTTGTGCCCAAAGGTGAACTTCGTAAGGTGATCATGAACGAGGCTCACAACTCTCTCCTCTCCATCCACCCTGGTAGTACGAAGATGTATCAGGACCTCAAGCAAGCTTATTGGTGGACTCGAATGAAGCGCGAGATCGCTCAATTCGTGAACGAGTGTGATGTCTGCAGAAGAGTGAAGGCAGAACACCAAAGGCCAGCAGGTCTCCTCCAACCTCTTGCCATTCCAGAATGGAAGTTTGACCACATTGAAATGGACTTCGTGACTGGGTTTCCAAAGTCCAAGCGTGGCAATGATGCTATATTCGTCGTCATCGACAAGCTCACCAAAGTGGCTCACTTTCTGCCTATCAAAGAGTCGATCACTGCAGCTCAATTGGCGGAACTCTATACCTCTCGCATTGTCTCTCTGCACGGTATTCCTCAAGTGATATCTTCAGACCGTGGCAGCATCTTTACCTCCAAGTTTTGGGATTCTTTTCAGAAGGCCATGGGCACCAACATCCGCTTCAGCACAGCTTTCCATCCTCAAACAAGCGGTCAAGTCGAGCGTGTCAACCAGATTCTTGAAGGTATGCTCAGGGCTTGTGTGCTTTCTTTCGGCATGAAGTGGGAGGACTGTCTTCCTTATGCTGAATTCTCATACAACAACAGCTTTCAAGCAAGTTCGGGCAAGGCCCCCTTTGAAATTCTATATGGCAGGAAGTGCCGTACCCCTCTCAACTGGTCTGAAACCGGTGAACGTTAGCTGCTGGGTAATGACTTAATCACAGAGGCAGAAGAAATGTGCAAAGTCATTCGTGATAACCTCAAAGCAGCCCAGTCCCGCCAGAAGTGCTACTATGATAGTAAGCACCGTGATCTGGTTTTCGAGATCGGAGATCATGTTTACCTCCGCGTCTCTCCCATGAAAGGTACTCGTCGCTTCGGTATCAAAGGGAAGCTTGCCCCTAGATACGTGGGACCTTTCAAGATTGTCAGCAAGAGAGGCGACCTCGCCTATCAACTCGAGCTTCCTTCAAACTTTGCAAATGTTCATGATGTGTTCCATGTCTCTCAGCTTCGAAAGTGCTTCAAGACTCCTGACCGCACCGTCAACTTCGAGGACATTGAGCTCCAAGAAGATCTCTCTTATCGTGAGCACCCAGTTGCTATTCTTGAAGGGACTGAACGCAAGACTCGCAACAAGTCAATCAAATTTCTCAAAGTCAAGTGGTCTCACCATTCCGACCGTGAAGCTACCTGGGAACATGAGGATCACCTCCGTTCTGAGTACCCGGAGTTCTTTCAGTCCTAGATCTCGGGACGAGATCTTTTTGTAGTGGTGGAGTGTTGTAACGCCCCAGATATACTTTCCATATTTGTATCCAACTCTTGCCGTTTCCGGCGTTAACTTATATTTATTTCTCGGGTTCTGGTCTTCGTCTCCTTGTGTTGTTTTCGTTTTTCGTGCATCGCATATCATGTCATCTCGTGCATTGCATTTGCATACATGTTCATCTCATGCATTTGAGCATTTTCTCCGTTGTCCGTTTTGCATTCCGGCGCTTCGTTCTCCTCCGGTGGTCATTTCTAGCTTTCTTTCGTGTGTGGGGATTAAACATTTCCGGATTGGACCGAGACTTGCCATGCGGCCTTGGTTTACTACCGGTAGACCGCCTGTCAAGTTTCGTGTCATTTGGACTTCGTTTGATGCTCCAACGGTTAACCGAGGGACCGAAAAGGCCTCGTGTGTGTTGCAGCCCAACACCCCCC
>NC_041390.1:521532770-521560990 GCF_002162155.2 Triticum dicoccoides | reverse complement strand
TCCACGCGCGCCCCGCCGCCTCCTTCCTCAACGCGCGCCGCCGCCTCTTCGGGCTCCGGCGACCGGAGCCGCCGTCGCCGCCGCGGGTCATCTCCGGCGAGCCCGAGGCCGGCCGCCGCCCGCACCTCCTCGCCGGCGCGCGGGCCGCCACCGCCGCCGCCGGGCGCCGCCACCGGCCTCCCCCGACCTTCCCGGCGCCGCCCCGGCCTCTCCCCGCTGCTCCGGCCGCCTCCACCGGCTCCGGCGAGCCGTCTCCGGCGAACTCGCGCGGGTGCTACAGTGCTGCTACAGTAGCCGGATCTAGATCTAGGTTGACCCTCTCTCCCTCGAAACCCTAACTCCCAGATTTTTATGCATTCTTTGACTGCTCGTATCTCCGTAACCGTAGCTCCGTTTTGGTCATATGATATATCAAAATCTTCGCCTCGACATGTACATCATTTCATTCCATTGCATCATTTGCATTTGAGGTCATCTTGATGCCCAAAATGCTGTTAGAAGGAGGCTTCGTGAGTTAAATTGCAGATCCGTTAGTTCATCATGCACTTTTGTCATTTTTGCCATGTTTAATTCGTGCACGATATGCCTGTGCCCCTTTGGGATGAATTGTTAAGAATTTTGTCTTCTTTCGAGAGGTGCCACCCATGCATTTTTAGGATGTGTGTGTTGTCTTGTGCAAGCTTGCGAAGAGAGGTACCTGAGATTGCAGATTTCAGGGACTTAGTGATTTCACTAAGTCTGGGATATTTTAGTTCGTGATGCTATATGTCCAGCTTGTTTCCTAGTGATCCGTGCATTTTTTGAGGATGATCAGTAAGGGTGTTTTGATAATTATGTTATGCTCTATCTATCCATGTCTTTGTTTGCATATGTGGAGTGCTCTAGGTTGACTCAATCCAGCTCAACTTTTGCTTCGTTGTTAATCCGGGCAGATCGTCAACTTGTTTGCGATTTTGCCGATGCTACCGTTAGTGTTCCATGCATGCTATGCCTTCGTTCTTGCCATGTGTAGCTAGCACTTTGTGCCTTCTTGCTGGTTATATGCTTTCCTTGCCATGACTTGCACCGTAGTGAGTGCATCGAGCTCGTTTACATGCCTTCGCGAGTTATATTTCAGCGTGTCTCAGTTTTCACTAAGTCTGAAAACTGATTGTGTTCGAGCTATGTTCGTGAGCTCGGTAGAGTATTTTGTGAACCCTTTTGGCCCCAGGTCACTTTGGGTGTTTTTTTAAGCTTGTTGAGTAGCTCCATGCCATGTTCTTACTTGTCATGTTCAGGTTTTCTATCATGTTGTTTTGCTGCTCCGAAGAGAGCATCGTGATCTGAAATTTCAGACTAGTGTTAATTTCTAAGTCTGAAATCTGTTTTGCATTTGCGTTTTAGCCATGCTTGTTTGAACCTCTTAATGGATGAATTTGCCTATGGCTCAGTGCTAGTGTTTTGTCAACCATCTTGTGTACATCACTGCCATGTATTTTGTTTTCATGTTTGGTGGCTGTAGCATGTTCATTTCGTTGCATTTAGATGCCTACTTGCTGTAAATCGCATACCGGTGTCATATCTTAAAACGCTTGCCATTTCCAAACCGTAGCTCCGATTCCAATGATCTTTATATCGTTTTCAAGCGATTTCATCCCCTCTATCCAGTGGCACACTTAGTTTTCCAAGTTGATGCCAGGTTCATGCATTTCCTGTCATATCTTGCATTTTGCATCCCGCATCGCATCCCGCATAGCATATCGTCATTTCATCATATTGCTTGGTCTTGCCGTGGTTGATTGTATCCTTGTTGCTTGTTTGTCTTGTTGGGTAGAGCCGGGAGACGAGTTCACTACCGAGGAGCCCGTTGAGTTTGCTTGTGAGGATCCAGTCAACTCTGACAACTGTGCAGGCAAGATGATCATACCCTCGAAATCACTACTATCTTTGCTATGCTAGTTTGCTCGCTCTTTTGCTTTGCCACTGCTACGATGCCTACCTTTTGCTTGTCAGCCTCCCAATTGCCATGTTGAACCCCTAACCCACCATTGTCCTAGCAAACCGTTGATTGGCTATGTTACTGCTTTGCTCAGCCCTTCTTATAGCGTTGTTAGTTGCAGGTGAAGATTGGAGCCGTTCCTTGTTGGAACTTTTATTTACTTGTTGGGATATCACAATATACCTTACTTAATTAATGCATCTATATACTTGGTAAAGGGTGGAAGGCTCGGCCTTATGCCTGGTGTTTTGTTCCACTCTTGCCGCCCTAGTTTCCGTCATATCGGTGTTATGTTCCCGGATTTTGCGTTCCTTACACGGTTGGGCTATTATGGGAACCCCTTGACAGTTCGTCTTAAGTAAAGCTCTTCCAGCAATGCCCAACATTGGTTTTACCATTTGCCACCTAGCCTTTTCTTTCCCTTGGGTTCTGCAGACTCAAGGGTCATCATTATTTTACCCCCCCGGGCCAGTGCTCCTCTGAGTGTTGGTCCACCTGTCAGCTACCGGTGGCTACCAGGGGCAACTCTGGGCTGGCCTACCCGTACCTAAGACAATCTGAGTGTGCCCTGAGAAAGAGATATGTGCAGCTCCTATCGGGATTTGTCGGCACATTCGGGCGGTGTTGCTGGTTTAGTTTTACCCTGTCGAAATGTCTTGTTGTACCGGGATACCGAGCCTGATCGGAATGTCTCGGGTGGAGGTCTATTCCTTCGTTGACCGTGAGAGCTTGTCATGGGCTAAGTTGGGACTCCCCTGCAGGGATTGATCTTTCGAAAGTCGTGCCCGCGGTTATGGGCAGATGGGAATTTGTTAATGTCCGGTTGTAGATTACTTGAACTAAACTTAATTAAAATGAATCAACCGTGTGTGTTACCGTGATGGCCCCTTCTCGGCGGAGTCCGGGAAGTGGACACGGTGTTGGAGTTATGCTTGCGCAGGATGTTCCTTTAGCTTCTCGCTCGTGCCTCGCCTTCTCTTCTCGCTCTCTTTTGCGTATAAGTTAGCCACCACATATGCTAGTCGCTTGCTGCAGCTCCACATATTTTTGCCTTATCCATTCCTATGAGCTTAAATAGTCTTGATCGCGTGGGTGTGAGATTGCTGAGTCCCTGTGGCTCACAGATACTACAACTCCAGATGCAGGTCCAGGTGTTTCTACTCCAGTTGACGATTACGAGCTCAAGTGGGAGTTCGACGAGGACTCTCAGCGATACTACGTGTCTTTTCCGGATGATCAGTAGTGGTGCCTAGTTGGGGTTATCGATTCAGGACCTTGTCGCATGTTGGGTTCTTTTTCTATTTTGGCGCCGTAGTCGGGCCTTGAGTGTTTGTTTGATGGATGTTATTTATGCACTCTGATGTGACGTGGCGAGTGTAAGCCAACTATGCTATCTCCCCCTTTTATTATGTATTACATGGGATGTTGTAATGATTGCCTGACTTGCGACATTGCTTTCAATGCGGTTATGTCTCTAAGTCGTGCCTCGACACGTGGGAGCTATAGCCGCATCGAGGGCATTACAATGCATTTATCCGCTTGGGGTTCGAGCTTAACAGCCTGAAACTTTTTCACATAAGCGTCATAGCCCCAAACTTTTAAGAAATGACAGCTTAGGTTTCTCTAAACCACAGTTCATACGGTGTCATCTCATTGGAATTACGTGGTGCCCTATTTAAAGTGAATGCGGTTGTCTCTAATGCCTAACCCATAAACTATCGTGGTAATTCGATAAGAGACATCATGGTATGCATCATATCCAATAGGGTGCAGTTATGATGTTCGGACACACCATCACACTATGGTGTTCCAGGCTGTATTAGTTGTGAAACAATTTCCACAATGTCTTAATTCTATGCCAAACTCGTAATTCAGATATTCATCTCTATGATCATATCATAGATCTTTTATCCTCTTGTCACGACGATCTTTCAACTTCACACTGAAATTACTTGAACCTTTCAATAATTCAGACTCGTGATTCATCAAGTAAATATACTCAACATCTACTCAAATCATCTGTGAAGTAAGAACATAACGATATCCACTACATGCCTCAGCACTCATTGGACTGCACACATCAAAATGTATTACTTCCAACAAGTTGCTTTCTAGTTCCATTTTACTGAAACGAGGCTTTCAGTCATCTTGCCCATGTGGTATGATTTGCATGTCTCAAGTGATTCAAAATCAAGTGAGTCCAAACGGTCCATTTGCATGGAGTTTCTTCATGCATATACACCAATAGACATAGTTCGCATGTCTCAAACTTTTCAAAAATGAGTGAGTCCAAAGATCCATCAACATGGAGCTTCCTCATGCGTTTTATACCGATATGACTTACGTGGCAGTGCCACAAGTAGGTGGTACTATCATTACTATCTTTTGGCATGAACATGTGTATCACTACGATCGAGATTCAATAAACCATTCATTTTAGGTGTAAGACCATTGAAGGTATTATTCAAATAAACAGAGTAACCATTATTCTCCTTAAATGAATAACCGTATTGCGATAGACATAATCCAATCATGTCTATGCTCAACGCAAACACCAAATAACAATTATTTAGGTTTAACACCAATCTCGATGGTAGAGGGAGCGTGCGATGCTTGATCATATCAACATTGGAAACACTTCCAACACATATCGTCAGCTCACCTTTAGCTAGTCTCCGTTTATTCCGTAGATTTTATTTCAAGTTACTAACACTTAGCAACTGAACCGGTATCTAATACCCTCTAGCTACTAGTAAAGTACACATCAACACAATGTATATCCAATATACTTATATCGACCTTGCCAGGCTTCTAATCTACCAAGTATCTAGGGTAATTCTACTCCAGTGGCCTTTCCCCTTATTACAGAAGCACTTAGTCTCGGGTTTGGGTTCAACTTTGGGTTTCTTCACTAGAGCAGCAACTGATTTGCCGTTTCATGAAGTATCCCTTCTTGCCCTTGCCCTTCTTGAAACTAGTGGTTTCACTAACCATCAACAATTGATGCTCTTTCTTGATTTCTACTTTCGTGGTGTCAAACATCGCGAATATCTCAAGGATCATCATATATGTCCCTGATATATTATAGTTCATCACGAAGCTCTAGCAGCTTGGTGGTAATGACTTCGGAGAACCATCACTGTCTCATCTGGAAGATCAACTGCCACTTGATTCAAATGATTGTTGTACTTAGACAATCTGAGCACAAGCTCAACAATTGAGCTTTTCTCCCTTAGTTTGTAGGCTAAGAAAATCGTCGGAGGTCTTATACCTCTTGACGTGGGCACGAGCCCGAAATCCCAATTTCAGCCCTCGAAACATCTCATATGTTCCGCGACGTTTCAAAACGTCTTCGGTGCCTCAACTCTAAACCGTTTAACTGAACTATCACGTAGTTATCAAAATGTGTATGTCAGATGTTCGCAACATCCACAGACGACATTCGGGGTTCAGCACACTGAGCGGTGCATTAAGGACATAAGCCTTCTATGAAGCAATGAGGACAATCCTCAGTTTACGGACCTAGTCCGCATAATTGCTACTATCAACTTTCAACTAAATTTTCTCTAGGAACAGAACTAAACAGTAGAACTAAAGCGCGAGCTACGACATAATTTGCAAAATCCTTTTGACTATGTTCAGGATAAACAAGTTCATCTTATGAACTCCCACTCAGATAGACATCCCTCTAGTCATCTAAGTGATTACATGATCCGAGTCAACTAGGCCGTGTCCGATCATCACGTGAGACGGACTAGTCAACATCGGTGAACATCTTCATGTTGATCGTATCTACCATACGACTCATGCTCGACCTTTCGGTCTTCTGTGTTCCGAGGCCATGTCTGTACATGCTAGGCTCGTCAAGTCAACCTAAGTGTTTGCATGTGTAAATCTGTCTTACACCCGTTGTATGTGAACGTTGGAATCTATCACACCCGATCATCACGTGGTGCTTAGAAACGAACGAACTGTCGCAACGGAGTACAGTTAGGGCGAACACTTTCTTGAAATTTTAATGAGGGATCATCTTATTTACTATCGTCGTTCTAAGCAAATAAGATGCATAAACATGATAAACATCACATGCAATCAAATAGTGACATGATATGGCCAATATCATATTGCTCCTTTTGATCTCCATCGTCGGGGCTCCATGATCATCATCGTCATCGGCATGACACCATGATCTCCATCATCATGATCTCCATCATCGTGTCTTCATGAAGTTGTCTCGCCAACTATTACTTCTACTTCTACAGCTAACGGTTAGCAATAAAGTAAAGTAATTACATGACGTTTAAGTTGACACGCAGGTCATAAATAAATAAAGACAACTCCTATGGCTCCTGCCGGTTGTCATACTCATCGACATGCAAGTCGTGATTCCTATTACAAGAACATGATCATCTCATACATCACATATATCATTCATCACATCCTTTGGCCATATCACATCACATAGCATACCCTGCAAAAACAAGTTAGACGTCCTCTAGTTGTTGTTTGCATGTTTTACGTGGCTGCTATGGGTTTCTAGCAAGAACGTTTCTTACCTACGCAAAAACCACAACGTGATATGCCAATTGCTATTTACCCTTCATAAGGACCCTTTTCATCGAATCCGATCCAACTAAAGTGGGAGAGACAGACACCCGCCAGCCACCTTATGCAACTAGTGCATGTTTGTCGGTGGAACCGGTCTCACGTAAGCGTACGTGTAAGGTTGGTCCGGGCCGCTTCATCCCACAATGCCGCCGAATCAAGATAAGACTAGTAACGGAAAGTAAATTGACAAAATCAATGCCCACAACTACTTTGTGTTCTACTCGTGCATAGAATCTACGCAATAGACCTAGCTCATGATGCCATTGTTGGGTAACGTAGCAGAAATTCAAAATTTTCCTACGTATCACCAAGATCTATCTATGGAGAAACCAGCAACGAGGGGAAGGAGAGTGCATCTACATACCCTTGTAGATCGCTAAGCGGAAGCGTTCAAGTGAACGGGGTTGATGGAGTCGTACTCGTCATGATCCAAATCACCGGAGATCCTAGCGCCGAACGGACGGCACCTCCGCGTTCAACACACGTACAACCCGGTGACGTCTCCCATGCCTTGATCCAGCAAGGAGAGAGGGAGAGGTTGAGGAAGACTCCATCTAGCAGCAGCACAACGGCGTGGTGATGGTGGAGGAGCGTGGTACTCCAGCAGGGCTTCGCCAAGCATCGCAAGAGACGAGGAGGAGAGAGAGGTAGAGCTGCATCAACAAGAGATCAAATGGCGTGTGTTGAGAGGCCCTCCTTCCCCACTATATATAGGGAGCCAAAGGGGGGGCACCGGCCCTAGGATATCCAATCTCCTAGGGGGGCGGCGGCCAAGGGAGGATTCCCTCCCCCCCAAGGCACCTAGGGGGTGCCTTCCCCTTGTGGGACTCTTCCCTTTTGAAACCCTAGGCGCATGGGCCTCTTGGGGCTGGTGCCCTTGGCCCATGTAGGCCAAGGAGCACCCCCTACAGCCCATGTGGCCCTCCAGGGCTGGTGGCCCCACTTGGTGGACCCCCGGGACCCTCCCGGTGGTCCCGGTACGTTACCGATAAAACCCAAAACTTTTCCGGTGACCAAAACAGGACTTCCTATATATAAATCTTCACCTCCGGACCATTCCGGAACTCCTTGTGACGTCCGGGATCTCATCCGGGACTCCGAACAACTTTCGGGTTACCGCATACTAATATCTCTATAACCCTAGCGTCACCGAACCTTAAGTGTGTAGACCCTACGGGTTCGGTAACCATGCAGACATGACCGAGACGTTCTCTGGTCAATAACCAACAGCGGGATCTGCATACCCATGTTGGCTCCCACATGTTCCACGATGATCTCATACCATGATGTCAAGGACTTAATCAATCCCGTATGCAATTCCCTTTGTCTATCGGTACGATACTTGCCCGAGATTCGATCGTCGGTATCCCGATACCTTGTTCAATCTCGTTACCGGCAAGTCTCTTTACTCGTTCCGTAACACATCATCCCGTGATCAACTCCTTGATCACATTGTGCACATTATGATGATGTCCTACCGAGTGGGCCCAAAGATACCTCTCCGTCACACGGAGTGACAAATCCCAGTCTCGATTCGTGCCAACCCAACAGACACTTTCGGAGATACCTATAGTGCACCTTTATAGTCACCGAGTTACGTTGTGACATTTGGCACACCCAAAGCACTCCTACGGTATCCGGGAGTTGCACAATCTCATGGTCTAAGGAAATGATACTTGACATTAGAAAAGCTTTAGCATACGAACTACATGATCTAGTGCTATTCTTAGGATTGGGTCTTGTCCATCACATCATTCTCCTAATGATGTGATCCCGTTATCAACGACATCCAATGTCCATGGTCAGGAAACCGTAACCATCTATTGATCAACGAGCTAGTCAACTAGAGGTTTACTAGGGACATGGTGTTGTTTATGTATCCACACATGTATCTGAGTTTCCTATCAATACAATTCTAGCATGGATAATAAACAATTATCATGAACAAGGAAATATAATAATAATCAATTTATTATTGCCTCTAGGGCATATTTCCAACAGCGCCCTCCTCAGGCAGGGCTCGGGGGCTCTTCCCTGGAGGGCCACCGACCTGGCTAGGGTCACGAGGGAGGCGCTTGGGCACCACATGGAGGCGTGCTTCGAAGCACGTTTCCCTCAAGAAGGAGTAAGGCAAGGAGGGCCAGACCCTCAGGAGTTCGTCAGCAAGGCCATTCAGGAGCTACAGGAGTCAAGGGTCATGAAAGGCGACCGCCGTCTACCAGCAGTGGCTCCCCATCCAGGCGAGGATGGTGGGTTGCGCATCTGCATCGACATACCAGGGCTCAACCGAGTCGCCTCTCTGGAGCACCTCTGGGCCTCGCGAGTGGGGTGCTGTGGAGGTCCACCCCACAGCTGCGTTCGCATGCCTTATGGCTTGCCGAACGCGGCTGTCACGCACCAGCGCCTCATGAGGGGCATCATGGAGGCACAAGAGGCCAGGCGTTCCGCAGCCCTGGCGGAGATGGAGATGGCCCGCAGGGAGCCACCAGCGCCTCCGGAGCCTCCTGAGGCCCCTGGGCCTGGGGGCTCGTGAGGATCGGCTTCCGCAGCCCACCGAGTCTGCTACACCAACACCCCTTCGTCCTCAACGTCATCAAGTGACATCTTTCAAGTTTTACTTCCAGCTGGGAGCGCCCCCCCCAAGGCTGCATTATCCCCAGGCCGCGTGGGTCCGTCCCTGCGGCATGCATCCCTTTTATTTCATGTTGTTAGCTTACCTTGTTGGGGGCGCCCCTCGGGCTGCACGACCCCCAAGTCGCCCGGGCCAGACCCAGCGGCGTGTATCTCATTTGCAGTTATTTTCGGTTATGCGTCATACCCACCATGCTTGATTATTTGATGCCGGCCCACGGCACCTCTTCTTCTCCATGCCGACCGCTTGCACGTTAAAGGGGGGGTACCTGAGCATCGCGACTCAGGGCTCTTAGTGGCTCTCCAGCCCTCACCCTCTGGCCTTGTCCACGGCATCGCAACCTGGCATACCAGTGACGGCTGAGACCAGCTCGAGGGCCGGGACCCGAGGACGTAGAGTGCCGGCATCTAACAAAATTTGCAGGGACACATCACAAGATAAGGCCCAGTGCCAGGTGCAACCCGCCTAGAGGTAGGGCCCCGTGAGTCCCGTGCTGGCCCACGGGTGCCCAGATACACCTCGCCAGGCCCTACCGTGCCAGCCACGTGTCAGGGCGGGGCTGTACACGCCCCGGGGGCTCCTCCCGGAGGGGGGCCTCCTCCCACGTACCAGTGGAAGCACCATGCTCCGCACTGGCTGACGACACTACCGAGGAGCGGCTATGCCCGTACACATACGGAAGCGCTATGCTCCGCATTGGTGATAAACAACTAAGGGTGGCCCCCGGGCCGCATCAACCTCAGGGAGCCCAGAGCTCAGTGTCTAGCTTCATCGTAACGCCTCCCCTCGGGAGTGCCGCGCGAGGGGGCTGGGCGGGGGCTGCGCCTGGGTCACGCCTAGACGCACGCCGCCCAGCCAGGCCCCCCCGGGCCTGGTTCGTCGCGCGTCTCTCCCCGAGCGGAGCCAAGGTACGAAGGCCATTTGAGCGTCAAGGGGGACTCCTGAGCATCGCGACTCAGGAGCCTAACTGGTCATGTAGCCCCTCACTCCTTAGTTTCGAAAGGCTAACGCTGGGTGAGGTATGCGCGCGGCCGGGCTCTGCAGACGTAGAACGGTAGATCCACCCACATCACACCTCCCTACTTGCTGTTCGTGCGCCAAGGGGGACTCCTGAGCATCGCGACTCAGGAGCCTAACTTGTCACATAGCCCCTCACTCCTTGGCCCCGCCCCGGTTTCCGGTCGGGACTAACGCTGGGTGAGGTATGCGCGGGGCCAGGCTTTGCGGGCGTAGAACATAAGCAAGTAGGAAGGAAAAGCGCAAATTTCAAGGAATTCAAAAGCAAATATTACAGTCCACACTGTTATCTCAATGCCAAACGCAAGTTTAAACATCTCCCTGAGGCATGATACATGTGCAGGAATTAAAGGCAGGACAGGAGCCACAACGGAGTCACTTGTCGGCGGTGGAGCATCGCGCAGTGGGTGCGCCTCATGGAGCAGTGGGGTCGGCAGCACCTTGCTTTGGCTTGGTGCTGAAGGCCCAGAACTTCCCCAGCAGAGCCTCCGGGCGACCCTTCACGGCCTCGGCAGCTGCAGCGGCAAGCTCGCCGCTTACTGGCTCCAGCAGGCCGTCGAGGTTGACGTCGGGATCGCGAAGGTAGATGTGGGTGAGCACCCGCGTCAGTGCTGCAGAAGACAGGACACGCGCCTCGGCCTCCGCCGTGGGGCCAAGGCCAAGGGAGACATCTTCAAGAGCGCGAACCAGGAAGGGAAGCAGCTTGGCGGGGCCGTCCTCGGCGCTAGCCAGCGGGCTCTCCAGGCCGCTGTCGTAAAGCGTCCTCAGTGAGGAGCGAGCCTTCGCCTCCATCTCCGTGAAGTCCACGCGGTCCTCGGCAAGAACCAGGGCCTTGTCGTCCAGCTTGGCCTTCCTCGCCCTCAACTCCTGCTCCAGCGCGCCTAGGCGGTCGCGGCGCTTCCTGAGCTTGACCTCCCTCTCCGTGACGGCCGCCTCGCGAGCCTTCACACCTTCTTCCTGCTCTTGGCGAAGGCGGACCTCTTTCGCGAGCTGGTCCCGCAGGCCCTGCAGCTCGTCCTCCAGCGCCTTGCAGCGACCACGAACGTCGACCACCTCCCCCAGGGCTGCGTCACGAGCAGCCTTCGCCTCAAGGACGGCCTGCTTCTCCTCATCGCAAGCCGTCGAGGCCTGGACCAGCGCCGCCCGAATCGAAGCGTCGGAGCGAACCCATCCGGAAGCCAGCTCCAAGCCCCGGCCACCAAGCAAGGGTTGGCGCCAAGAAGATCCTGCCGCAGTCGGTCCAGCTCAGCGACAGCATGATCCAGAACGGTAGAAGGAGTCGGAGAGACAGCAGCCGGTGGAGTAGGAGGAGAAGGCGGCTGCGCGGCCACAGCATCCTGAGGCGGAGTCTGCTGCGCCCCAACGGTTGTAGTGGCGGCGGCAGGCAAGGACACCTCGGGAGTCACTTGGGCCATGGGGTCCAAGCTCGCCCCAGCCGGCTCAGCCAGGCCTCGCAAGGACGACCGGGCAGGAGAAGCCCGTGCGTCGCGGTCACCCTCCTTCGCAGGCAGAGGCGCTACCACGGATGGAACCTCAGGAGCTCCCTTCGGCTTCTTTGCTGCGGGCGCCAGCCTGTCCAAGCAATGCGGACGTCAAGCCTCAGAAGTAGAATAAGAAATAAAGACAAGAACCAAACGCTTACGGGTCGTCGCCAGTGAGCTCGAGCGGCCTCCGGCCAAATTTGAAGCCTGAAAGCTGGCTGGAAGGGTCAACCTCGGGAAGCTTGGAAGCGGAAGGTGCGGTCCGCCTCGGGGCCGGGGCAGACCCGCGGGAGATCAGCCCGGTCCTGTCCTTCTTCGAGATCGAGGGCAAGCTCCCGCCGTCCTGCTCGTCGTCATCCTCGTCGTCATCCTCGTCATCATCGCTCGGAGAGAGGCGGAGAACGCGGGACCTGCGCCGGGGGAGGGGAGCCCTCGACTCTCTGTCAGTCGCCTCGGAGTCAGGCCCTCTTTCCCGCTCCCCTCCTTCCTCCTCTTCGCTGGAGTCGTCGGAGGGCACGTCCACCGGTTCCTCGGGAGTTTCCATGGGCACGAGCCCATCCCCGTTGAAGACGGGCATGGACTCCACTACCTGCTCCCAGTCGTCGCGGAAGAACAAGGGCGTAGGAGCACCCTCCAACCTCGCCACATCGCCCCCGACCAGAGATTGGAGGACCGCAACCAGATCTCCGTCGGCCAAGGTCGCGGGGCTCGGATGGGGCCTCCACATCGGGAGTGAGTACGGCCGAAGCAAACGTAGAAGTAACTCCCAAAGGTTTGATAATAAACAGGTAATAGGTACTACCTCATCTACCTCCCATCCCACAATTTAATTAGATCCTAATCATGCAATGCGTGAGGATTGATCTAATGCAATAAAACTGGGTTGTAGAAAAAGGTATGATCAAAGTGTTACTTGCCTTGCTGATGATCCGCGTAACCTAGAGATTCAACGTAACAGGCGGCGCACTCCGGGTATTCTATCGCAGACAAACAACAAGCATACAATAAGTACTCATCTAATGCACAGGTAAAACTCAAATAGAAGATCTAACCAGAAAGTTCAACTTAAGAACCCTGGTTGGCAAAAAGAATCAAATCGAACGAAGCAAAAGAAATCAAACGGCGAAAGAAAATAACTTTGTTCTAGTAATCTGGATCTAGGGCAAATTTTGTAGGGGAACGTAGCATAAATTCAAAATTTTCCTACGTGTCACCAAGATCTATCTATGGAGTCATCTAGCAACGAGGGAGGAGTGGATCTACATACCCTTGTAGATCGCGCGCGGAAGCGTTCAAGAGAACGGGGTTGATGGGGTCGTACTCATCGTGATCCAAATCACCGATGATCCTAGCGCCGAACGGACGGCACCTCCGCGTTCAACACACGTACGGAGCAGCGATGTCTCCTCCTTCTTGATCCAGCAAGGGGGGAGGAGAGGTTGATGGAGATCCAATAGCAGGACGGCGTGGTGGTGGAAGTAGCGGGATTCCAACAGGGCTTCGCCAAGCGCTGCGGGGGGAGGGAGATGTGTCATGGGAGGGAGAGGGAGGCGCCAGGGCTTAGGTATGGTTGCCCTCCCTTCCCCCCACTATATATAGGGCCAAGGGAGAGGGGGAGGGCGCAGCCTTGCCCCTTCCTCCAAGGAAGGGTGCGGCCAAGGGGGGGAGGAGTCCATCCTCCCCAAGGCACCTCGGAGGTACCTTCCCCTTTTAGGACTCTCCCCTCCTCTTGTCCCTTTGGCGCATGGGCCTCTAGGGGCTGGTGCCCTTGGCCCATGTAGGCCAAGGCGCACCCCCTACAGCCCATGTGGCCCCCGGGGCAGGTGGCCCCACCCGGTGGACCCCCGGGACCCTTCCGGTGGTCCCGGAACAATACCGGTGACCCCGAAACTTGTACCGATGGCCGAAATAGCACTTCCTATATATAATTCTTTACCTCCGGACCATTCCGGAACTCCTCGTGATGTCCGGGATCTCATCCGGGACTCCGAACAACTTTCGGGTTACCGCATACTAATATCTCTATAACCCTAGCGTCACCGAACCTTAAGTGTGTAGACCCTACGGGTTCGGGAGACATGCAGACATGACCGAGATGACTCTCCGGTCAATAACCAACAGCGGGATCTGGATACCCATCTTGGCTCCCACATGTTCCACGATGATCTCATCGGATGAACCACGATGTCAAGGACTTAATCAATCCCGTATACAATTCCCTTTGTCTAGCGCTACGATACTTGCCCGAGATTCGATCGTTGGTATCCCGATACCTTGTTCAATCTCGTTACCGGCAAGTCTCTTTACTCGTTCCATAACACATCATCCCGTGATCAACTCCTTGATCACATTGTGCACATTATGATGATGTCCTACCGAGTGGGCCCAGAGATACCTCTCCGTTTACACGGAGTGACAAATCCCAGTCTCGATTCATGCCAACCCAACAGACACTTTCGGAGATACCTGTAGTGTACCTTTATAGCCACCCAATTACGTTGTGACGTTTGGCACACCCAAAGCACTCCTACGGTATCCGGGAGTTGCACAATCTCATGGTCTAAGGAAATGATACTTGACATTAGAAAAGCTTCAGCATACGAACTACATGATCTTGTGCTAGGCTTAGGATTGGGTCTTTGTCCATCACATCATTATCCTAATGATGTGATCCCGTTATCAATGACATCCAATGTCCATGGTCAGGAAACCGTAACCATCTATTGATCAACGAGCTAGTCAACTAGAGGCTTACTAGGGACATGGTGTTGTCTATGTATCCACACATGTATCTGAGTTTCCTATCAATACAATTCTAGCATGGATAATAAACGATTATGATGAACAAGAAAATATAATAGTAACTAATTTATTATTGCCTCTAGGGCATATTTCCAACAAATTTTACAGTAGCAAAAACTTGTTTAAGTTGATTATTCGGAAAGAGGGTTTCGAGACGAAACTCCAGGCGCTTGAATCGCCTGATTCCGATAAACGAGCGAAAAGTTATACTAAAACGAAAATCGGATCAGAAATCGCGATCAGAAAATAACCGCGGAAAATTCGACGAAAAAGGCAAACGACGAACAGATTTTTTTTTTAAAAAAACTGCACGGAAAACGAGGCGGCGAACCTCGAAAGTCGCGCGGCTCCGGCGGCGGCGGCGGCGGCTAGAGGCGGCGGCGGCTAGGGTTTGGTCGGCGGGGTCGGTCGCTGGCTGTCTCCCGGGCCGGGGCGGTCGCTATTTAAAGGCCCGGCCGGCGGTTTCCTGGCCGGATACGGCCCGGAGTCGGTTCGCGTTTTTTTTATAAATCCGCTCGGAAGAAAAATAAAAAGAAATACTAAACGGACTCCAAAAATCATGAAATAAATTTTGCCGGGTTCCTAAAATCAAGCCCGATAAAGCGAACATTTCTCTGGGCCCAAACTACAACTTTGAAAAACGCGCATTTTTCCTAAATTCAAATAAAAATACCGAAAAACTCCGAAATAAATCTTATTTGTTTTTTGTTAAATCCTCAATATTTCTATATTTTGGGAAAGTCATTTTATTCCCTCTCTCATATTTTTGTAATAGAAATAATTGATGATAAAATAAATAAAATCAAATGATCCTGTTTACATAATTTGAGAAAACTCAAATATGTAAATAACGAAATCCCCAACCCTCTCCGTGGGTCCTTGAGTTGCTTAGGATTTTTTAGGATCAAAACCAAAAGCAAAATAAAATATGATATGCATGATGACCTAGTGTATAACATTCCAAATTGAAAATTTGGGATGTTACAAACCTACCCCCTTAAGATGAATCTCGCCCTCGAGATTCGGGTTGGCTAGAAAATAGGTGAGGGTGGTCCTTGAGCAAATCTTCCTCTCGCTCCCAGGTGGCTTCATCCTCCGTGTGGTGGCTCCACTGAACTTTGCAAAACTTGATAACCTTGCTGCGAGTAACTCGGCTGGCAATCTCGAGGATCTTGACTGGTTTCTCCTCATAGGTCAAATTGTCATCTAACTGAATTGCTTCTAATGGCACTGTGTCTCTCAAAGGTATGTCAGTCATCTCCGCGTGACACTTCTTCAACTGAGAAACGTGAAACACATCATGCACTCTTGTTAATCCTTCTGGCAATTCCAATTTGTAGGCCACTTCTCCCACACGCTCCAAAACTCGATATGGTCCTACAAATCGTGGCGCTAACTTCCCCTTAACTCCAAAGCGCTTGATCCCTCGAAGTGGGGATACTCGAAGATAAACTCTGTCTCCAACTTCGTAAACTGTTTCCTTGCGTTTAGAATCTGCGTAGCTCTTCTGCCTGGACTGGGCTACCTTGAGCCTATCGCGAATCAACTTCACCTTCTGTTCAGACTCTTTAATCAGATCTGGTCCAAACAACTGGTGGTCTCCAACTTCGTCCCATGACAACGGTGTCCTGCACCTCCTTCCGTACAAAGCTTCGAAAGGGGCCATCTTCAAACTGGTCTGATAGCTATTATTGTAAGAGAACTCTGCATATGGCAAATTATCGTCCCAACTAGATCCATAATCTAGCGCACAAGCTCTCAGCATATCCTCCAAAATCTGATTGACTCTCTCAGTCTGTCCATCTGTCTGCGGATGAAAAGCTGTACTAAATTCTAGCCTAGTACCCAAAGTCTCATGCAACTGCTTCCAGAACTTTGAGGTAAACTGGGTTCCTCTATCTGATACAATACTCCTCGGAACTCCATGCAGACAAATGATCCTGGTCATGTATATCTTTGCCAACTTAGCACTGGTGTAAGTGGTCTTTACTGGGATGAAATGAGCTACCTTCGTCAATCGATCGACTACAACCCAAATCGAGTCATAGCCTGAACGAGTCCTTGGTAATCCCGTGATAAAATCCATGCCTAACTTATCCCACTTCCATTCGGGTATCGGCAATGGTTGCAACAATCCTGCTGGCTTCTGATGCTCTGTCTTTACTCTCTGACATACATCACAAACTGCTACATACTCCGCAATATCCTTTTTCATTCCGGTCCACCAGAAAATATCCTTCAAATCCAAATACATCTTGGTATTTCCTGGGTGAATCGAATACGGTGAGTCATGTGCCTCTTGCAAAATCAACTTTATGATCTCTGGATCATTGGGCACGTAAACACGGTCTTCAAACCATAGGGTGTCGTGCTCATCCTCACGAAATCCTTTAGCTTTTCCTTTGCTCAGTTTCTCCTTTATGGCGGAAATCTCTTTGTCCGTTTTCTGAGCTTCTCTGATTCTATCCATCAAAGTTGACTGAATCTCTAGTGCTGCTACATAGCCTCTGGGAACTATTTCCACACATAGTTCACGAAGATTTTCTGCTAACTCCTTGGGTATTTCTCCCGTCATTAGTGTATTGACATGGCTCTTGCGGCTTAATGCATCAGCTACTACATTAGCCTTCCCGGGATGATAATGCAATCTCATATCATAATCCTTGATAAGCTCCAACCATCTCCTTTGTCTGAGGTTCAACTCCTTCTGTGTGAAAATGTACTTCAAACTCTTATGATCCGTGTACACCTCACAATGATTTCCAATGAGGAAATGTCTCCATGTCTTCAATGCATGCACTACGGCTGCTAACTCCAAATCATGCGTAGTGTAATTCAATTCGTGGGGCTTCAGTTGCCGTGAAGCATACGAAACAACTCTCCCTTCCTGCATAAGCACTGCTCCAAGTCCTCGACGTGAAGCATCGCAATACACCTCATAATCCTTGGTTTGATCTGGCAAAATCAACACCGGTGAGGTAACCAAGCGTTTCTTCAACTCCTGGAAACTAGCCTCACACTCATCAGTCCATTTGAACTTAGTATCCTTCTTCAGCAACTCCGTCATAGGCTTTGCAATCTTTGAGAAATTCTCAATAAATCTCCGGTAGTATCCTGCGAGTCCAAGAAAACTCCGGATCTCCCCAACTGTTGTTGGTGCTTCCCACTTGGTCACGGTTTCAACTTTAGCGGGATCTACTGCTATACCTTCTCCAGTTATAACGTGTCCGAGGAATCCTACTTCCTTCAATCCAAACTCACATTTGCTGCTGCTTCCCTTCAATCATAAGAGCACGATCTACCAATTTCTGGTAGTTGTTGAAGGTGGCTACCATCAACTGCATACTCAACTCATCATTCAGTCCTTCCAGGAATTTCTCCTGCTTAGCTGCATCCGTAGCAACGTCATCCGGGGCATAACGTGCTAGCTTACTAAACTCCTCCACATACTGGCCAACTGTCTGTCCTCCTTGGCGCAAGTTACGAAACTCACGCTTCTTCATGGCCATTGCTCCTGCTGAAACATGGGCAGTATGAAAAGCCTGCTGAAACTGGTCCCATGTGACAGTGTCGATTGGGAAGGTGACTGTGAAATTCTCCCACCAAGATGCTGCGGGTCCTTCTAACTGGTGTGCGGCAAACTTAACCTTCTCCACATCTGTGCATCCTGCTGTGGTCAACTCTCTAGCTATCTTGCGGAGCCAATCATCTGCTACTATCGGCTCGGTGCTACTGGAAAACACCGGTGGATTCAGCCTAAGAAAACAGGCTAAGTGGTCAACAGGTGGTGGTGGTGGTGGGTTGTTGTTGTTGTTGTTCCCCTGATTCTGATTCTGAACTAGCAACTGCATCAAGGTGTTCTGCTGCTGGATCAACTGGGTGAGCTCCGGCGGAAAGGCAAATCCGGGGTCACGTCTCGGAGGCATCTGAGGGTTTAGAAAAGATGAGATATAAGAATAGAGGGGGTCTAAAGGGAAAACACTACCCATATGCACATGAGGCAAAAGCACACAATTCACTTCAATCAAACAAACAAAACATACAATCGATCTAACTATCGCAAAAGTGCTCGGACTACTATATTTACATGGTGGACTACTACTACTGATGAGGTGGTCTACTAGAAATATTCTACGGTTGTAGACTCCATGATGTCCGCTCCTGCTTCATCCACATAGTCATCATTGCTACTATTTTGTTCTGAGTCGGTGCCGTCAATGATGATGTAGTCTTCCGGATTAATCTCCTTGGGTTTTTCGTCTTCATCTACTGGTGTCGGGCCTCCCATAAATATGCCAATCTTCTTTGTTAGGTCGGCATTCTTATCGACCAATACTTCAATTTCTTTTTCATAATCTTTGCGTGTAGCCTTGAGTTCTTCCTCCAGTTCCGTGATTCTAGTCTTAGCCTTCTTCAGATCTATCATGTCGGCGCACATCTGATTCTCCTGTCGTCGAATATGCTGGTTTAACTCCTGAATAAAAGCTGCTATTGATCTATCTTTCCTGGTGCTGATCATCTCCCAGTGTTCATCTCGGCGCCCACAAATCTGGTAGATAGTATCCTTAAGATCCTTGCGGTAGACTTCTCCAATGCGTCCCATGGTGATGTGAGCTGCCATACTCTTTTCTAGACTCCAAGTTGGTGCATCAAAAGAAAACTCTATGGGCTCAGTGACTGGCATGAACGTCCTTCCTGAAACTTGAACTTGAATCATCCAGCGCTCTTCTTCAGGTAAAGTGGCGTTGTAGGTTCCCGTGAAGCTTGGTACTCCTATGTTCAGGTATCTAGTGACTTCCTTCAAGTGGCGTCCAAAGGGTGTATCTTCATCTGGTTGGGTGAACTTGTTCCTTGCATCCGCCATCCTAAAGAGTAGAAGAGATGAGAGGTCAGAAGAGAAGAGAGTGAGTAGTGATCTAGGTCTTTAGCTTAGTGGTCGTGTCCTACAGTCAGCGTGTGCTCTGATACCATCTCTATAGCGACCAGACCTCAAACAGTCTGATCTCTGTGCTCCGGTGTCATCCCTGGATCAGTAATGCTAACACCACACAGTACTCGGAGGATTTATAGCAGAGTAGCAATCACACACTTATTACATCGAGTGTCTCAAAAGAGAACTTATTACAATAAATATGGCTTAAGGCCATCTAATAACGATAACAACGGAAGGCTTGGAAGATAAGTGAGTCCATCAACTCCAACGGCATCACTGAGTATAGAACCACGACCTAAAAACTCCTTAATCGTCATCTGAAAAGTCTGCAACATTAACGTTGCAGCCCGAAAACGGGTCAGCACATGGAATATGCTGGCAAGGTAACACATAGAGAATAATGGAATGCAACAGCTATACTATATGCATATTTGGCTGGTGGAAAGCTCTACGGTTACAATTTTTGCGTAAAGCCAATTTTTCCCTACTTCAAAGGAATAGAATTGATTACTATCATGGTGGTTGTTAAACATTGAGAATAGTTGACAGCATTCTCAATCCCAATTAAGTAACATCATTAAAACCCATCAAAATTAATTTAGAGTAACATGTTGAGATTCACATGATAATCCAGGTACTAGATACTCAAGATGTCCATAACCGGGGACACGGCTAACCATGATTAGTTTATTATACTCTGCAGAGGTTTGCGCACTTTTCCCCACAAGACTCGATCGCCTCCGTTTGTTTTCTCGCACTACATGGTGTTTGAGAAGACGGATGACCGAGACATAGTCTTTCAGAAGCGCTAGCACCTTACGATCGGGTAGACCGTACCACCTACATCCCCTACATCTGCTAGTCTATCACTGTAAGAGTTCGCACAACTTAGTCAACTATGCCAGAGCCCATAATGGCTTGTGGCTGCACACAGAAGTTTCTAGTATGAATAATCTCATGATCCCTTTGGGCCTGGGTGGCGGTCCAAAGAAAAACAGGCAAGTCCTGGAAACCCCAGGTGCCTCAATCCACCCAGATGTGTGTTAGGTTGCCACCTTAGATAAACCATTAATTAACAATCTCACATCTGTCATGGATATCACTCACCCAATCCACGTCTACTAGCATAGCATGGCAAAATAAGCAAACGTAGAAGTAACTCCCAAAGGTTTGATAATAAACAGGTAATAGGTACTACCTCATCTACTTCCCATCCCACGATTTAATTAGATCCTAATCATGCAATGTGTGAGGATTGATCTAATACAATAAAACTGGGTTGTAGAAAAAGGTATGATCAAAGTGTTACTTGCCTTGCTAATGATCCGCGTAACCTAGAGATTCAACGTAACAGGCGGCGCACTCCGGGTATTCTATCGCAGACAAACAACAAGCATACAATAAGTACTCATCTAATGCACAGGTAAAACTCAAATAGAAGATCTAACCAGAAAGTTCAACTTAAGAACCCTGGTTGGCAAAAAGAATCAAATCGAACGAAGCAAAAGAAATCAAACGGCGAAAGAAAACAACTTCGTTCTAGTAATCTGGATCTAGGGAAAATTTTACATTAGCAAAAACTTGTTTAAGTTGATTATTCGGAAAGAGGATTTCGAGACGAAACTCCACGCGCTTGAATCGCCTGATTCCGACAAACGAGCGAAAAGTTATACTAAAACGAAAATCGGATCAGAAATCGCGATCAGAAAATAACCGCGGAAAATCCGACGAAAAAGACAAACGACGAACAAATTTTTTTTAAAAAAAAACTGCACGGAAAACGAGGCGGCGAACCTCGAAAGTCGCGCGGCTCCGGCGGCGGGCGGCGGCTAGGGTTTGGTTGGCGGGGTCAGGCGCTGGCTGTCTCCCGGGCCGGGGCGGTCGCTATTTAAAGGCCCGGCCGGTGGTTTCCTGGCCGGATACGGCCCGGAGTCGGTTCGCGTTTTTTTTTATAAATCCGCTCGGAAGAAAATAAAAAGAAATACTAAACGGACTCCAAAAATCATGAAATAAATTTTGCCGGGTTCCTAAAATCAAGCCCGATAAAGTGAACATTTATCTGGGCCCAAACTACAACTTTGAAAAACACGCATTTTTCCTAAATTCAAATAAAAATACCGAAAAACTCCGAAATAAATCTTATTTGACTTTTTTATTAAATCCTCAATATTTCTATATTTTAGGAAAGTTATTTTATTCCCTCTCTCATATTTTTGTAATAGAAATAATTGATGATAAAATAAATAAAATCAAATGATCCTGTTTACATAATTTGAGAAAACTTAAATATGTAAATAACGAAATCCCCAACCCTCTCCGTGGGTCCTTGAGTTGCTTAGGATTTTCTAGGATCAAAACCAAAAGCAAAATAAAATATGATATGCATGATGACCTAGTGTATAACATTCCAAATTGAAAATTTGGGATGTTACAATCGTACTGACGGATCGAGCCGGAACCGGGGAGGATCGATGACAACTGATACCAATTGTTATGCCCTCGCTAGGATTTTGGCCCTCCTTTGATTACAATTCTGGATACAGGAGGAAGGATTGGGAAAGAAGGAAAGGGAAGTTCAGCATGTGCTAATTCTCCGCCCCTCCTCCTGCCCGTGCTCCACCTCCTTATTTCCCCTCCTTGCTGCTGGTCGTCGTCTGCTGGACTCGTTGGGCCCGCCAGGCTCGATCGAGCTGGCGACTGCGTCTTGAGGCCTTGGGCCTTCTCCCCGGGTTGGGCCACCACATGACAAACGTGCAATCGGATCATGTAGCTTAAACTAAAAACGTGATAGATAGCTGATCTTAGATGTGGTACAAGGATCGGACACCTATGTCGTATGTATAATAGTTCTTTTCCTATTTTGGATTTCCACTCTCAATATCAGAATTATAATGAACCACCTTGATTGATATGAAATTAATACTTTTTGTAAAAAAAACATTAGCTAGTGATGTGGAGCTTTTCTGACAATTGCCAACCGCTTTACTTAGCTTCTGTAGATCCTGTAGACCGAAAGAAACTTGCGTGTCCCCTGCAAAATAAAACACATGTCAACATCATAATGATGCAGGCACAACACGTGGGAGTTTTATTCATTCAACTTGTTGCGTGGTTGCAACTGTGATTTATCATACTGATGCATGCACAAATTTAAGTCCCGAAAGATACGGCTTTCGAGCCGTAGCAGTATATGGTTATGCATCCAAGTCATGACACTGACGGAAATATTGAGCTGGAAGTCTACTAGCTGGCTAAAAGCTAGGCAGTGGACTAAACTCTTTCTGAACCCTTTCCGTAAAAAAAGAACTTCTAAACATTCGAAAAATTCTACTAATTTTTTTCATGATAAACATTGATGAGTGTTTTACGTGCGTGCAAAATTTTGTGATAGAATAACATTCGTGGAGGCCTATGAAAAAGGTCAAAATTGTTGGTCAGGCCGGACCGCATGAAACTCACAGTAGTGCACAAATACAGCGTTGCTCTTGCAGCATTTGTGTCCTGAACTGTGACTTGACGGGATTTTGTGTCCGGAGTCGGACGCGGCTGGACCTGGCTAAGCCACTGCCTATTCAAATCATCCATTCTGTCCCGCTCCTTCGCTCCTACTGCAGGGATGCAGCCGGCGCCAGGGACCTGCTCAAGCAAGAGACCGACCTTTTGTCTTCCACACGAGCACGACTCGCCACCTGAAAAATCCATGTCCCCCGGCTTGAAGGTGTGGCTCATTTGGTCCGGCGTCACGGTCGGAGACAGCTCCATATCCGTCCGTGGAGGGTCTCATGGTTGGTCGACGACAGAGCTCTCCTCCAGTGGCCGAGCTTGAGCCCAAATCTTGGGGGACCTATGGGTCTGGGCTGTTTTGGGATGATTTTTGGTGAATAAATACGCCTAATAGTAAGTTATATACACATGATTTTTTAGGGGGAGAGTACTCAGGTTGGGAAGCTCCGCCACTACTTTCCATGTCCGTGTCCGGCCGGACCGGGCCTAATCTGCGACAGGGCCATCGATCGGCGCACACAGGGTCTTGCAAGAATCAATCACACAAAACGCAAACAAAAGGCTCGACTTGTACTCCCAGGACTCTTCTTGAGAATCAGAGTTGAAAACACACAACGAAGCAATCGCAGCAATCATAAGGCTCGACTCATACTCAAAGGACTCTTCTTCTGAATCAGAGCTGAAACAGCGCGAAACACATAACGAAGCAATATGAGCAATCATAAGGCTTGACTAAAACTTGAACGGCTCTTCTTCAGGATCAAAGCTGAAACAAAGCGAAACACACAATGGAGTAATCACAACAATCATAAGGCTCGACTCCTACTCCAATGATTCATTCAAAGTCTATGTGAGAGCATTGTCGTGTGCGCTCGCGGGACGGCATCACTCGTCGGAATTAGAGCGCCTCCCTCATGTGCACCATCAGCATGAGTTGCGACGCGCCACGGATAAGACATGTGCAAGCAAGAGTGACACTAAATCTACTAAAAAAATTAAGGAGTAGATTTATGGGCAAGCAGAAACAATGGACCCATGCGGGTGACCAAATCGCCCCTAAATGTCCACACCAGATGGTTCAGAAACTTTCTTGCCATTTAACGTAAGTAATCAAATATCCATAGACAATGTGGCAGGTGGTCCAGACATCCCAAATTCCAGAAATCAGAACCAAATGTAACTGAGGTTTGACAGAGTTCGAACACACTGTGAAGACACCAACTCACCACCACCATGGCACCAACCCTTCTTTTTCCTATTATTTGCTTCTCTATCCTCTCTCCACTCGAAAAGGAATTAACATTCGATTTCCATGGATGGTGTCCACTCGGCTGTCCGCGGATCCTGGAGTTGCTCTAGTGAGGCGTTTCGTTAACATCAAGGTGGAATACGCAGGATCCATGGCACAAATGTTGTTTTCGACATGCAAACACCCTTGGGGGAAATGGTACGCAAGGGCACCAATTGTGGTTGTTGAGCGAGCACTTGCCTGGCTGAGGAGCATTTTACCCATGACTCATATCGGAAAAAGCTTCTGCCCCGCTTTATAAATAAAGCCACAACCATTATAGATGAAGATACAAACTCAAACCTACCCTGTTGGGGATACCAGCTATATAAGAGAAGCACCAAGCGCTAAAAACAGGGAACCAAAAACGGGAACTATGCAAGCCAAGCTAAGCACTAAACTAAGGAGGTTAGCTAGTTCCGGGCAATAAGCTCAAGACTTCTCGAAGCACCTCCAGACACCTCACCAAGCAGGCCACCGCTCTAAGGCATTCCAATCAACAGGCCAGACAAAAAAAGCTACCTACAGTTTAATGGAGGGAGGGCCAAATAGACAATGCCTCCAAGGAGGAGAACGGCATTCGTGGACGTCGTTGTTGTCGGATTGACAAGGTCAAGCACGATATTTGTCGGCGCCCCACCAACCAACTCGAGAGAGCATCATTGTTGACCGATAATCACGTGCAATGCACCTTGACAAAAGAGAATTACCACCGGCCTACCTGCATGACATGACCCCAGCAACTCCTTGGTCCTGGGATGACCTCGTATACCAAGCATACTGACGTCTATAAGAAGCCAAGACGACATAGAGGTACATTGCTGAGAAGCACCTAGACGAACCTTGGTACCGAAAGATCAGATGAACACAACCGGGTGGGACGCCCAGGCTGGGAGGACACAACACAGGTGAAGAAGTCAAATGAACAGGGGAGGATGGACGAGCAGCAACGCCTCCGAAGAGGAAAATGTCGTCGTCGCCAGCAATGGCCGTGGCCTTGTGCAGCTTTCGTTAGATCGTCATCCCGAGCACCGATGCGAGACCACCATGTTGAGGACGAACAAGAAAGTCGCTGGTCCCTGTCAAGCAACCTGACCCGGGCCCCAAACTGGTGATGAAGTCACCAATGCAAGAGCAGACGCCGGCTACCATGACCCTCCTGGTCACAGCCGCCCTCCGACTGCACGACCCAGCCAACCATCGTGCGGTAGGCCATCGGATAGTAAGCCCCCGACACACGACCAACCGACGCGGTCACCATCGCTCGTCCGCGACCACCTCGGGAGGAAGGTGTCGTCCACAGCCACCTAGCTGCGACCAACAACTTGGCCGAACGCCCTGCTCAACCCAAATCTGGGCTAGAGCAAGCTCCACGAGCGAGAGGGGGCAAGGCGCAGGCCCTCCTAGCCACAACCACCCCCGACAAGAAGCCCCCTCCGACAGGAACCCTACCAACATACCTGCTGCGCTTCCCTACTGCAGATCGAGATCCAGAACAAAGAAGACCACCGGATCCCCGTCACCTGCACCGCGGCGGCGCACCACCACCTCCCAGCACCGCAGCCAATGACCCAGACGACCCTGCCGCCTCGAGCCCTGTTGGACTCCGTGCCCCCATGAGTGGCCGACCCGCGCCACAGAAGCCTCAAACAAGGGAGGAAGGAGAGGCCACCTGTTGCTCACGTCGCACGTGTTGGGAAACGTAGCATGCAATTTCAAAAAAAAATTCAAAGCTCACGCAAGATCTATCTAGGAGATGCATAGCAACGAGAGGAGGAGAGTGTGTCTACGTACCCTCGTAGACCGAAAGCAGAAGCGTTTGACAACGCGGTTGATGTAGTCAAACTTCTTCTCGTTTCGACCGATCAAGCACCGAACGTACGGCACCTCTGAGTTCTGCACACGTTCAGCTTGATGACGTCCCTCGAACTCGAACAAGAAAAGTGTCGAGGAAGTAGATGAGTTCCGCCAGCACGACGGCATGGTGACGGTGATGA
Source organism: Triticum dicoccoides (assembly GCF_002162155.2). Taxonomy (NCBI): domain Eukaryota; kingdom Viridiplantae; phylum Streptophyta; class Magnoliopsida; order Poales; family Poaceae; genus Triticum; species Triticum dicoccoides. Next base: position 521,534,750 of record NC_041390.1, on the reverse strand, counting down.
TGAAGTTATCCGCGCAGGGCTTCGCCTAAGCACTACGAGAATATGACCGAGGGTGTAATATGTGGAGGGAGGCGCCACACATGGCTAACAGATGTTGTTGTGTGTTCTAGGCGCCTCCCCCACTCATATATATAGGTGGGAGGGAGAGGGAGCAGCCAAGGGGGCCGCCCCAAGTAGGCCGAATCCTACTTGGGGTTCCTCCCCAATTCGGCACCACTTTCCTTTTTCACCGGAGGGGAAAGGAAAAAGGAGGGAGGAGGGAAGGAAGGGGGAGGCCAAATCCCTCCCCTTCCTTCTCTCTTCCCCCCTTTCCTTTCTCCTCTGGTGCGGCCCATATGGGGGCGCAGCAGCCCCTGCTGGCTGTTGCGTTTTCCCTCTTGGCCCATTAGGCCCATATCTTTGCCGAGGGGTGTGCTACCTCTTGAGCACTAAATTGGTTTTCCCTTGAAGAAGAAAGGGTAATGCAGCAAAGTAGCGTAAATATTTTCCTTAGTTTTTGAGAACCAAGGTATCAATCCAGTAGGAGACTACACACAAGTCCTTCGTACCAGCACAAACAAATACAAACCTCGCAACCAACGCGATAAAGGGGTTGTCAATCCCTTCACGGCCACTTACGAGAGTGAGATCTGATAGAGATAATAAGATAAATATTTTTGATATTTTTATGATATAGATTGAAAGTAAAGATTGCAAAGTAAAATAGATTGGAAACTTATATGTAAAATATAGACCCGGGGGCCATAGGTTTCACTAGTGGCTTCTCTCAAGATAGCATAAGTATTACAGTGGGTGAACAAATTACTGTCGAGCAATTGATAGAAAAATGCATAATTATGAGAATATCTAGGCATGATCATGTATATAGGCATCACATCCGCGACAAGTAGACCGAAACGATTCTGCATCTACTACTATTACTCCACACATCAACCGCTATCCAGCATGCATCTAGAGTATTAAGTTCATAAGAACAGAGTAACGCATTAGGCAAGATGACATGATGTAGAGGGATAAACTCAAGCAATATGAAATAAACCCCATCTTTTTGTCCTTGATGGCAACAATACAATACGTGCCTTGCTGCCCCTGCTGTCACTGGGAAAGGACACCGCAAGATTGAACCAAAAGCTAAGCACTTCTTCCATTGCAAGAAAGATCAATCTAGTAGTCCAAACCAAACTGATAATCCGAAGAGACTTGCAAAGATAACCAATTATACATAAAAGATTTCAGAGAAGAATCAAATATTGTTCATAGATAAACTTGATCATAAACCCATAATTCATCGGATCTCGACAAACACACTGCAAAAAGAATTACATCGAATAGACACTAATAGGAAAAAGGGCTATAGATAATATGAACAGTAATGGCGCAGCAGACATGCGGTGCGTCACTACTATATAGCAGTGGCGCACCATGTGTTGGTGCGCCATTAGTGTGATAGACACTAATGGCGCATCACTCCCATGGTGCGCCAATACTAACATATTTTTTTATTTTTCCAAAAATACTAATGGCGCACCAGGGTACAGTGCGCCATTACTAGTTTTAACTAGTAATGGCGCACCACTCACCACGTGCGCCACTACTATCATTTTTTTCTATTCTAGCTAGTGTCATCATGAATATTTATTTATGTTTATTACGGTATTGAATTTCTAATTCACAAAAAGTATTGAATTTATTAATATTTTTTGAACTCATCAATATTTTTAAATTTAATTCATGGGCACTTTTTGAATTCATGAATATTTTTTCAAATTTGATGATATTTTTCATATTCAATATGAAAAAATATTGAATATTCATGAGGACACTCGATCTCGATCCCCCTCCATCTCGATCGCTACCCCCCCTCGCCAGATCCCCCTCGCCGTCGAGCACCCCCCGCACCCTCCCCCGCTCCACTGCCGACGACGACCCCCCACACACCCTCCCTCGCTCCACCGCCGCTGACGACCCCTCGCACCCTCC
>NC_041390.1:521501039-521532314 GCF_002162155.2 Triticum dicoccoides | reverse complement strand
CCTAGGGTTCAAGACGCCGCTGCAGGCCCTCCGCTAGGCAACAAAAAATCCTAAAAAATTTACTAATGGCGCAACGCTAAGGGGTGCGCCATTGCTATCCAAAAAAAGATTACTAATGGCGCACCGCCAGGAGGTGCGCCATTGCTATAAAAAATTACTAATGGCGCACCGCTAGGTGGTGCGCCATTGCTAACCCTCCCCCCCACTAAAATCCCCAGTCCCCTTTCTATCTTCCCCATTGCTAACCTGTACTACGCCGCCACCGCCCCCGCGCCGGCGCCCCCGCCGCCTCCCCCGCACCCTGTCCTCTTCCCCTTCTTTTCAAGTTCAGAAAAAATAAATACAAGCTCATCTTTTTGTAGGAAAACATGGATGCATCCATGATTTTAAATGCTAGTAGACTTGTAGTTTTCGTGACATCTGTTATGAATTGATGAATGTTTCAATAGTTCAGGATTTCTCATGACAAATGCATGTTTTTCACCGCCTTTATTGATTGACAACAACATAGATCACCAGCACAACAAAGTTCTGTGCCATAATATGTTTACAAAAAATTCAAAATATATGTACAAAGTAATCACAATCGTGCATTAACGCACAACAATCCTATTATGGCTTCTACAGACTTGGTATAGTGTGAAAATTTAAATTCATTTTGATATTTGAATTTATCATGGCTAGCTCTTCAAGATAAGTCCAATGAGCAATATATTTCAAATTGTGGAGTAAAGATAGGACTAAGCATGTTGGTCAAGTGAAACCTCATTAATTAAATTACATTCATTGGAAGGTTCTTTGCTTTTCGTTAACAAAGAGATGATTTTTTTATGTTTTGAGACAGATGGTCATCATGTAGGAACATATTATGTACCAACTAAAAAGGGTTGAGTTCTTTTGTACAACTTTGCCACATTGTCACAAGCCATAGACATACTCATGAGTGCATGCACTAAATATCTCTCATGTTGATACTGTAGGAGTAAAATCCATGCCCTGTTAACAATGTATTACAAGAATTGTTTTCTTTTGTGTGTTTCCCTGAAATATTGTGTTATAATAGAACTGTTCCTGGATGTGGTCATGGAAGATAAATTTGTCATCAGTTTGTAGGTTGTCGAATCAGCAACTCGTAGTTGAATTGATTAGAGTTGGCCCCAAGGACGCTACTCGTAGTTGAAACTTGTAGAATGCTACCTGAATTTCACTGGGATATCAGATTCAAATTGGTTAGAGTTGGTTTACGTACCTTGTATCTTATGCCCAAACCTGGAAGTAGAAGGATCATCAAACCAAGAAACCTTTTGATGCATGATGCCCAAAACATAGAATCATTTTGAAGTTGCTGTGGTGGATGCCTATATACTAGGACATCAGAATGCTGAATGATGGGAAAATAATTCCATTGTTAGTGATCAGTGGGCACTAATTATATCATCCTGGTATTTCACTTGTGATGATGTTGTACTTGTGATGATGCTACTTGTGATCTTCTGAAATGACCCATTGGCGACTTCATTACGCGGGGATAATGATTTTGCAGGTACCCCGAGAGGCCCTTGAGTTTACCGGAATGTCGATTAACTTCCATTCTGGCAAATTCGGGTACTCCATAATGTCCTATTTTCAGCAAAGGTCATGCTAAAAATTTCCGTGAATTTTAGCATGACTTTGCTAAAAATAGGACATATGGGGTACTTGCGACTAATGCATGGGTCGGGATATCTTAGTACTTAATTAAGTAGGATCAACTGCCTCTTGTGTTATACATATAGAAGTGTGATATCAACCCATAGTTATTACTAATGTCAGTTGCTCGTCATCGATAAACCCTAATCTGGTAGGATGACCTACTAAAAAAGCCCATACCACATATTCTATTTGGATGGCCCTGCTAACCCTTGACCATAAATACTTGAGATGGATGTAGCAGGCTTAAAGAAAGAAATGTTTTTAGGCCAACTCCACTGGGCCTGTCTGAAAATGCACAAGTGTGCATGACTAACAATATTCTATTGTAAATCTAAACAGGAAAGAGGAACCACTCATCCTAACCATTTGCTCTCAAAATTACCACTTCACTTCTTACTACTGAAAATCTTAGACCATCTCCATTCACCAATAGCTCAAACCAGTTCGAAGGGCGTGTTTTCACCACACTGTGGATTATCTTATTGGACCCAACACAAGAGATGATGTAGTTTTGAATTATGAACGTAGAAATGTTGTCATCGGACGACGAAAGTCTCCCGGGGGAGTGCGGCTGATGCCACGACGATTGAGGTCTGTGCGACAGGCCTCACCTGGATGATGATCGGCGCTTCAGCATTAAGCTCGAGGAGACCTTCGAAGTTGAAACGGTACACAACGATGACAAGTGTTATTTTCATAATTAAGCATGACTTCAACTATTTCAACGTGTAATTTTCATCTTTTACAATTCGAGTATAGCTTATCCCATGCCATGCAAGACGCTATGTCTTGGAGAGGATGGATTTTGAAGACCATGAAAATTCTGAAACAAAGAAAATTCACCTAAGGACTCATCACGATGTGGATTTTGAAGTAAATCTGTATAATTCTTGGAGCATAACCCATTTTGGTTGCAAAAACTGGGAAGCATTTTGCAAGATGTATGGTTTTGATGAGGGTATGCTTGTCACCATGGATCTTGGTGATCCTGACATCGACCAAGACAATATGGACATTTGGGTCCTTGTTGATACGCCTCCAGTTCTACCGCTATGTGAGTTTCTCAAACATAGTTAATTATTAACTAATTTATATTGTTCATTTCAAAATAGTTGACAGCTTATTTCCATTGACAGCTTATGTTCATTCTTCAAAGAATGTGCGGGAGATGGTAGACAAAACCCACTACACCGATGGCTTCGAATTAACTTACAAGGAGAAAAATCATCTGGTCGGATTTTGTACTGACATTGAGAATTACAATATCTACAATCAAACTCCTCAACATTATGGTCAAGACGTGCCACTAGTGCATGTGTTGAACTACGGTAACTACCATGGAGATACCCTGGTAAGAATTTTTACTATTACGACATCCATGCATCTTTTGCATACTTCTAAAACTAGTACATCATTGCTAACTATGAAGTTATTACTATGTTTTTCAACAAATAATCCTAGAGAATTATGTGCCTCATTTGATGTATCAGAAAGGTAGCCTTAATGTTTTGAACATACTGCCAGGTCATCCTACGAATCTCAACTGTCCATACCAGATTTCAAAAAGAAGTGGAGACATGCAAATAAAAGGATGGAAAAAATGTATGGACAGTCGTAAGGAGGATCTTGGAAGCAAAAGGAAGCGAAGCGCAAGAATTGGAGACAGGATGATCTCCATTCTCCATAATGGAGAGTCAGGGTCTATTTTGTTTTATGCTATTTTACCTTAAATACGGTATTTAGGTCATGTTTAGGCATAGCAGTAGCAGTAGCACGGAGATAAGAGAGGACACATCTCTCAAATATCTCCGAATGCAGCATTACTTTCAATAAACTCGCTACTTGCGGTCTCGAGACTTGTAATATTCTAACTTTGTTCGGTATTTTAAATTCGGAGACTAATATGATGAATTGTATTCGGAGACTAATCTTCTATTGCATTCGATAAATCTGTTGTTTATATGTTGTGCTCTCTATATTCTGTGCAGTAATATGTTTTGTAACCTGTGCAAATATCAGAAAAGAAAAAAATAATCCCTAATATTCATACTAGTGGCGCACCACTCAGCACTTTAGTGGCGCACTGCAAAAAGCACACTAGTGGCGCATCATCAACTAGTACGCCATTAGTAAGCCAGAGCACATGGGTAAATATGCCCCCCTGGGAGGCATAATGGTGCACCGCGGGATATACTAGTGCGCCATTAGTATACCAGATACTAATGGCGCACCTATGGTGCGCCATTAGTAAAAAAATTCTAATGGTGTGATACTAGTGGTGCACCTGTAGTGCGCCATTAGTAGCCAAAACAAGTGCGCCACTAGCAAGCCTTTTCCTAGTAGTGAGATCTACAAGACAATCAAGGAGAACTTTGTATTGAGATCCAAAGAGAGAGAAGAAGTCATCTAGCTAATAAGTATAGACCCGAAGGTCTGTGGTAAACTACTCACACATCATCGGAGAGGCTATGGTATTGATGTAGAAGCCCTCCGTGATCGATTCCCTCCGGCGGAGCTCCGGAAAAGGCCCCAAGATGGGATATCTTGGGTACAGAAGGTTGAGGCGGTGGAAATAGGGTTTCGTGGTGCTCCTGGATGTTTTTGGGGTATATGGATATATATAGGAGGAAGAAGTATGTTGGTGGAGCTGCAAGGGGCCCACGAGGGTGGGGCGCGCCCAGGGGGGCAGGCGCGCCTCCCTGCCTAGTGGCCTCCTCGCTCCTTTCTTGACGTCTACTTCAAGTCCCTTGGATCAAGTTTATTCCAAAAATAACTCTCCCGAAGGTTTTTTTCCATTTGGATTCTGTTTGATATTCCTTTTCTGCGAAACACTGAAATAGGAAAAAAAACAGCAATTTGCACAGGGCCTTGGGTTAGTAGGTTAGTCCAAAAATAATATAAAAGTGTATAATAAATCCCATTAAACATCCAAAACAGATAATATAATATCATGGAACAATAAAAAATTATAGATACGTTGGAGACGTATCAAGCATCCCCAAGCTTAATTCATGCTCGTCCTCGAGTAGGTAAATGATAAAAACAGAATTTTTGATGTGGAATACTACCTAGCATAATTCTCAATGTAATTTTATTTATTGTGGCATGAATATTCAGATCCGAGAGATTCAAGACAAATTTTAATATTGACATAAAAATAATAATATTTCAAGCATACTAACTAAGAAATCTTGTCTTCTCAAAATAACATGGCAAAAGAAAGTTCATCCCTACAAAATCATATAGTTTGGTCATGCTCCATTTTCGTCACACAAGAATGCTCTCATCATGCACAACCCTGATGACAAGCCAAGCAATTGTTTCATACTTTAGTAATCTCAAACTTTTTTCAATTTTCACGCAATACATGAGCGTGAGCCATGGATATAGCACTATGGGTGGAATAGAATATAATGATGGGGGTTGTGTGGAGAAGACAAAAAGGAGAAAGTCTCACATCGACGCGGCTAATCAACAAGCTAGGGAGATGCCCATCAATTGATGTCAATGCAAGGAGTAGGGATTGCCATGCAACGGATGCACTAGAGTTATAAATGTATGAAAGCTCAACAAAAGAAACTAAGTGGGTGTGCATCCAACTTGCTTGCTCACAAAGACCTAGGGCAATCGAGGAAGCCTGTTGTTGGAATATACAAGCCAAGTTCTATAATGAAAAATTCCCACTAGTATATGAAAGTGACAAAACAAGAGACTCTCTATCATAAAGATCATGGTGCTACTTTGAAGCACAAGTGTGGGAAAACGATAGTAGCATTGTCCCTTTTTTATTTCCTTTTTCTTTTTTTTTTCTTTTTTTCCTTTTTTGGGCCTTTTCTTTTTTTATTTGGCCTTTCTTTTTCTCTTTTTTTTAATTTGGGACAATGCTCTATTAATGATGATCATCACACTTCTATTTATTTACAACTCAATGATTACAACTCGATACTAGAAAAAAATATGACTCTATATGAATGCCTCCGGCGGTATACCGGGAAGGGCAATGAATCAAGAGTGACATGTATGATAAATTATGCATGGTGTCTTTGCCACAAATACGATGTCAACTACATGATTATGCAAGGCAATATGACAATGATGATGCGTGTCATAAATGAAACAGTGGAAAGTTGCATGGCAATATATCTCGGAATGGCTATGGAAATGCCATAATATGTAGGTATGGTGGCTGTTTTGTGGAATATATAAGAATGTTTATGTGTGACAGAGCGTATCATATCACGGGGTTTGGATGCACCGGCGAAGTTTGCACCAACTCTCAAGGTAAGAAAGGGCAATGCACGGTACCGAAGAGGCTAGCAATGATGGAAAGGTGAGAGTGCGTATAATCCATGGACTCAACATTAATCATAAAGAACTCACATACTTATTGCAAAAATCTACAAGTCATCAAAAACCAAGCATTACACACATGCTCCTAGGGGGATAGATTGGTAGGAAAAGACCACCGCTCGTCCCCGACTGCCACTCATAAGGAAGACAATCAAAGAACACATCGTGTTTCAAATTTGTTACACAACGGTTACCATACGTGCATGCTACGGGACTTGCAATCTTCGACACAAATATTTCTCAAATTCACAACTACTCAACTAGCACAACTCTAATATCACCATCTTCATATCTCAAAATAATTATCAAGTATCAAACTTCTCATAGTATTCAATGCACTTTTTATGAAAGTTTTATTATACCGATCTTGGATGCCTATCATATTAGGACCAATTTTATTGCCAAAGCAAACTACCATGTTGTTCTAAAGGACTCTCAAAATAATATAAGTGAAGCATGAGAGATAAATAATTTCTATGAAATAAAACCACCACCGTGCTCTAAAAGATATAAGTGAAGCACTAGAGCAAAATTATCTAGCTCAAAAGATATAAGTGAAGCACATAGAGTATTCTGATAAATTCCAATTCATGTGTGTCTCTTCAAAAAGGTGTGTACAGAAAGTATGATTGTGGTAAACTAAAAGGCAAAGACTCAAATCATACAAGACGCTCCAAGCAAAACACATATCATGTGGTGAATAAAAATATAGCCTCAAGTAAAGTTACCGATGGACGAAGACGAAAGAGGGGATGCCTTCCGGGGCATCCCCAAGCTTAGGATCTTGCCACTCCTTATTCCATAATCCATCAAATCTTCATCAAAAACTTGAAAACTTCACAACACAAAACCCAACAGAAAATCTCATGAGCTCCATTTGTACAAAAAACAAACCACCACTTAAGGTACTGTAATGAACTCATTATTTATCTATATTGGTGTTAAACCTACTTTATTCCAACTTCTCTATGGTTCATACCATCCGATACTAGCCATAGATTCATCAAAATAAGCAAACAACACACGAAAAACAGAATCTGTCAAAGACAGAACAGTCTGTAGTAATTTGTAGGTTTCGAATACATCCGTAACCCCAAAAATTCTGAAATAAATTGGTGGACGTGAGGAATTTGTATATTAATCATCTTCAAAAATAATCAACCTAATCGCACTGTCCAGTAAAAAATGGCAGCAAATCTCGTGAGCGCTAAAGTTTCTGTTTTTTACAGCAAGATCGCAAAAACTTCCCCCAAGTCTTCCCAAAGGTTCTACTTGGCACAAACACAAATTAAAAGTATAAAACCATATATAAACAGCGTCTATATGAATTATTTATTACTAAACATAACCAAAAAGCAAGAAACAAAAATAAAATTGGGTTGCCTCCCAACAAGCGCTATCGTTTAACGCCCCTAGCTAGGCATAAAAGCAAGAATAGATCTAGGTATTATCATCTTTGGTATGCAATCCATAAGTGGCTCTCATAATAGATTCATAAGGTAATTTAATTTTCTTTCTAGGAAAGTGTTTCATTCCTTTCCTTAACGGAATTTGGAATCTAATATTCCCTTCTTCCATATCAATAATTGCACCAATCGTTCTAAGAAAAGGTCTACCAAAAATAATGGGACATGTAGGATTGCAATCAATGTCAAGAACAATGAAATCTACGGGCACATAATTCCTATTTGAAACAATAAGAACATAATTAATCCTTCCCACAGGTTTCTTAATAGTGGAATCCTCGAGGTGCAAATTAAAGAACAATCATCAAATTCACGGAAACCTAACACATCACACAAAGTTTTTGGAATCATGGAAACGCTAGCACCCAAATCACATAAAGCATAGCATTCATTATCTTTAATTTTAATTTTAATAGTAGGTTCCCACTCATCAAGAAGTTTTCTAGGGATAGAAACTTCTAATTCAAGCTTTTCTTCATAAGATTGCATTAAAGCGTCAACGATATGTTTGGTAAAAGCTTTATTTTGACTATAAGCATGTGGAGAATTTAGCACGGATTGCAACAAGGAAATACAATCTATAAAAGAGCAATTATCATAATTAAATTCATTGAAATCCAAAATCGTGAGTTCATTGCTATGTAAAGTTTTGACCTCTCCAAACACACTTTTACCAATTTTTGCATCAAGATCTAAAAACTCCAAATCATTGGGACGCCTTATAACTAAAGTTGACTCATCTCCGGTCCCATCCTTATCAAGATTCATATTGCAAAACAAAGATTTAATAGGAGACACATCTGTTGGAGAACGTTGTAGAAAACAACAATTTTCCTACTCGTTTCACCAAGATCCATCTAGGAGTTCATCTAGCAACGAGTCATCGGATGCATCTACATACCTTTGTAGATCGCGAGCGGAAGCGTTCAAAGAACGGGGATGATGTAGTCGAACACGACGTGATCCAAATCACCGATGACCAAGCGCCGAACGGACGGCACCTCCGCGTTCAACACACGTACGGGACGGGAGACGTCTCCTCCTTCTTGATCCAGCAAGGGGAAGGAGAGGTTGATGAAGATCCAGCAGCACGACGGCGTGGTGGTGGATGCAGGGCGTCACAGTAGCAGGGCTTCGCCTATACTACGAGAGAGAGATGTAACGGGGAGAGAGGGAGGCGCCAAGGCTGGTGTGTCAAGTCCCTCCTCTCCCCCACTATATATAGGAGGGCCAAGGGGGGTGGTGCGCCAGCCTAGGAGATCCAATCTCCTAGGTGCGGCAGCCAAGGGGAGGTTTCCCTCCCCCCCAAGGCACCTAGAGGTGCCTTCCACCATTGGGACTCTTCCCTTAAGTGGAACCCTAGGCGCATGGGCTTTTGGGGCTGGTGCCCTTGGCCCATCTAGGCCAAGGCGCACCCCCTACAGCCCATGTGGCCCCCCGGGACAGGTGGCCCCACCCGGTGGGCCCCCGGGACCCCTCCGGTGGTCCCGGTACAATACCGATAATCCCGAAACTTGTCCCGATGGCCGAAACAGCACTTCCTATATATAATTCTTTACCTCCAGACCATTCCGGAACTCCTCGTGACGTCTGGGATCTCATCCGGGACTCCGAACAACATTCGGGTTACTGTATATACATATCTTCACAACCCTAGCGTTACCGAACCTTAAGTGTGTAGACCCTACGGGTTCGGGAGACAAGCAGACATGACCGAGACGACTCTCCGGTCAATAACCAACAGCGGGATCTGGATACCCATGTTGGCTCCCACATGCTCCACGATGATCTCATCGGATGAACCACAATGTCGAGGATTCAATCAACCCCGTATGCAATTCCCTTTGTCAATCGATATGTTACTTGCCCGAGATTCGATCGTCGGTATCCCAATACCTCGTTCAATCTCGTTACCGGCAAGTCACTTTACTCGTACCGTAATGCATGATCCCGTGACCAGACACTTGGTCACTTTGAGCTCATTATGATGATGCATTACCGAGTGGGCCCGGTGATACCTCTCCGTCATACGGAGTGACAAATCCCAGTCTTGATCCGTGTCAACCCAACAGACACTTTCGGAGATACCCGTAGTCTACCTTTATAGTCACCCAGTTACGTTGTGACGTTTGGTATACCCAAAGCACTCCTACGGTATCCGGGAGTCACACGATCTCATGGTCTAAGGAAAGGATACTTGACATTGGAAAACTCTAGCAAACGAACTATACGATCTTGTGCTATGTTTAGGATTGGGTCTTGTCCATCACATCATTCTCCTAATGATGTGATCTCGTTATCAATGACATCCAGTGTCCATAGTCAGGAAACCATGACTATCTGTTGATCAACGAGCTAGTCAACTAGAGGCTTACTAGGGACATGTTGGTGTCTGTTATTCACACATGTATTACGATTTCCGGATAACACAATTATAACATGAATAAAGACAATTATCATGAACAAGGAAATATAATAATAATGCTTTTATTATTGCCTCTAGGGCATATTTCCAACAACATCAATCACTTTTAGATCTTCATCCTTATTATCATCAAAACTAGAAGAACACGCTTTTATAAAGAATTTTTTTAGCACGCATCCTAGCGGTTCTTTCTTTGCACTCATCAATGGAAATTCTCATGGCTTTGGGAGACTCATTGATATCATGCTTAGGTGTAATAAATCTAAGTTTCAAAGAATCAACATTAAGAGAAATTCTATCCACGTTCCTAGCCAACTCATCAATCTTAGACAATTTTTCTTCGATCAAAGCATTGAAACTCTTTTGTGAACTAATAAATTCTTTAATACTAGATTCAAAATCAGAGGGTATCTTATTATAATTTTCATAAGAATTGGTGTAGGAATTACCATAATTATTAGAGGAATTACTAGGAAATGGCCTAGGATTAAAGTTTCCTCTATACGCGTTGTTACCAAAATTGTTCCTACCAACAAAATTCACATCCATAGATTCATTATTATTCTCAATCAAAGTAGACAAAGGTATATCATTAGGATTAGAAGAAACACTCTTATTAGCAAACAATTTCATAAGTTCATCCATCTTTCCACTCAAAACATTAATTTCTTCTATAGCATGAACCTTTTTACTAGTAGATCTTTCGGTGTGCCATTGAGAATAATTAACCATAACATTATCTAGGAGTTTGGTAGCTTCTCCTAAAGTGATTTCCATAAAAGTGTCTCCCGTGGCTGAATCTAAAAGATTTCTAGAAGCAAAATTCAATCCAGCATAAAAAAATTGTATGATCATCCATAAATTCAAACCATGAGTAGGGCAATTACGTATCATTAATTTCATCCTCTCCCAAGCTTGTGCAACATGCTCATGATCTAGTTGCTTAAAGTTCATGATATCGTTTCTAAGGGAGATGATTTTAGCGGGAAGAAAATACTTAGAGATAAAAGCATCTTTGCACTTGTTCCAAGAATAAATACTATTTTTAGGCAAAGAAGAAAACCAAGTTTTAGCACGATCTCTAAGAGAAAACGGAAATAGATTCAATTTAACAATATCATTATCCACATCTTTCTTCTTTTGCATATCTATACTACTATTAAACAATCGAACTAATTCTTTCTTAAAGCCACACAACAGATGTACCCAGATTGATTAGCACCGTTAGATTAAACCCACTGAATAAAATCTAATGGTTATGATTAATTTAATTCCGATTCAAATGTGTACCTATCAATTTAGAATGACTGAACGTGCTCCACCGGCGGAGAAAAATTCCACGCGCCAGCTCACGCTAATCCCATCAATCACGCTAATCCCTGCATGTCAATTTCTCCCATATGAAAACTCCCTACCACTACCGTCCCAGAGGAGGCACACATGCCGGTGTACGGAGCCATCACCAACCGCTCCTCCGCTCCTCTCGCTCTCCAACGCCCACGCGATGCCGCCTGGATCAGAGGAATCGAAGGTCACCGCTCCGCTATGTTCCGTTTCGGAGCCGAAACAACAAGCATCCATGGCCGCTCCGCAACCGAAGTCCAAAGATGAGCCACACAGCCCGTCGAATCTATCTTTTTCACCGCGCCGTTGGGTTTCTCTCTCGATCTATTGTTCATATGAGTCTAATTGGCTAAGATCAGATTTTTAACTATGTTTCCAATCATGAGTCTGATGCGAGCGAGTTTCCTGCCGGTCCGTGCGTCAATCAAGCGGCTCCTTGATCTTTACTCATGTTTCTCTTAGGTGATGTCCAGGTGCCGCATGAACGGCAGGGGAGCTGAAGGCCGCAGGCGCCGGCCGCCCCGGTGTGAGAGGAAACAGGCGGGTTCTCGGGGACACCCTCAACGTCGTCCATGGCCCACGTCCTCAACGAGGAAGGAAATCAGCACAATGATCGAATACCTGATCGGTTCCAGACCACCCGGCGCGCTCCCTTCACAAGGATCGAACCTCGCGGCGGCGGGCGATGGCAGCAGCTCCGCGGTCCTGGTCCGCTCGTCTCATCGTCCCATGCGGCTTCGAGGTCACTACGTTCGGTCGTCGGTCCCCCGCGAACAACATCATCCACGTCCTCACCGACGCGCGGGGTTCACCATGGCGCTCGAGACCTCCAGCATCGCGGATGACTTCTAGGCCGACGAGCGCGGCACCGGCATCACCATCTTCGTCCCCATCGACGACGCCTTCCCCGGCCTCCCTTCCGGTGCTGCGATTCCACGTGCTGCACTCCTACTACCGGCTCGGCTCCCTCGAGTCCATCAAGAACCCCGTCCAGCCCACGTCCTCACCAAAGTGCACCGTGGCCGGCTGCTTCGTGCCTCCAGTTCTAGGTGGAGCAAACATAAATGTCGGGGTCGATGTCGACGGAGCCATTGAATCGTGTGATGTTGATCCTGAAGCAGCCGGGCTCTGCAATTGTGACGCTGGACGCTGCAAAGGAGAGGACATCATAGCTGGAGTTCGAGTTCGAGACGCAGAGGAGAGGACGCCATAGCCAAAGTTGAAGACGCAGAGCAGAGGACGAGACGGTTCGGAGGAGCCAGAGTTAACCACGCCGACAACAATCCAAGCATCTTTGCTATTTACCATTTCCAGGTTGATTGGTAATGCATGCCAATTACTATTTGTAGGTTAGGTACTTTCACTATTTGTAATAGAAATGGTAAGAGTTTTAAGCAGAAGGTGGAGCTACTTTTTGTTTGTCAGTTTAAATTTTACTAATCTGCTTGAAGCTGCTGTATCAGGTGACAGCTGGTGAGCAGGATCGACAATGGATTGATTAGTGTCACCATCCTTTGGTTCTGAAGCAATTCTTGAGGCGTCTCCGACCAGAACAATCTGGTGCCTACCAAGTATTGTCTACCGAGATGCCATGTTACTAGACAAATATAACACTAGGATTATCTCCAGTCATGTGTTGTAGCTTCTACCATGACCCACTGAACAAAAATTAGCCACGTTACTAGGCAAGTATAAACACTGGGATTATCTCCAGTCATGTGTTGCAGCTTCTACCATGTTCCAGTGAACCAAAATGAGCACAATCATTAATTGATGATACTTTCATAGATCAATAATTTATGTCCTTGGTTCTGCACTGATTTAGTCATATTCTTTTTTATCCAGAATCTCCATCATCGATTATTTGTTCAAATATTTATTGCATTTATGGAAAAAAAACACTCCATTTTAATTCTATTAACCATAGATTAATCCACTTCAATTAGTACCAACATCCCAAGCTGAAACTATTGCGGTTTGGTCTGGGACTAGAGTCCCATTTTTTGTCCACAATGGATTCATTGATTATTACTTATGTTCCACAGTTTCAGTTCATATGTGAGGACTGCCCTACGCTCAAGCAACGAGTTACGGCATGGATGGAGTGTAGGACGAAGTTCAGGTAATTATTTGGCAATGCAAAATGAGTACGTTTGTTATGTTGATCTGGCTTCCATTTCTCACATTGATGTCTTTGACAACATATTTAGGCGCTGCATGAATGTAGAAGTGATGCTCGGAGTAATTGTGTGGAGAAATATAGTTGCATTGATTTTTCTGTGTCCAAACCCTCTTATAACATTTGGTGATATTTTAGGATGCTGGGTAAAATTGGAGCTCTCATTAGTTCCGTGTTTTAGAATTGATATTTATAATATGCATAGTTCTTTCTACATTTAAATTGGGATGTGACATATATATACAAAATCATGTCTTCTTCACGAGACGTGCATTGCACGTGCATGCTTACTTATGTATACAAAATCTTGTTCTACTACTTATAAGTCATAACTCGATTTCAGGTTGTATCTTCCTTTGTTTCACAACAGTTTAAACTTTGTGGCATTGCTTCTTTTGTTTCCATTTATTAGGTTGATGTACTATTCTCTTCTTTATATATTTATACAAGGAGTTCTCCTCCATGTTCTCAGAAAAACGGAAACGAGTTTTAGCTGCATTCGAGAATTGCATTTTAAAGTAGACTTTCAGCCATTATTTTTAACCGGAAATTCAATGATCTCTATGCAAACAATTCTCAGTTTTTAATAATCTTGCAGGACATCAGAGAACAGATGACACATTGGTCACATCCCCAGTAAATGTGTCAATCATACTAAACCGTCGATGGTTTCTAATTTCCAATATTGAAAAATGCTACTATATCTCAAGTAATATGAGAGTATTGATTAACCCATTTTCTGTTTCTAAGCTATCTTTATTTTTCTTAGTTATTTTGGTGTTTTGTTTGGCACAGAAGATGGTTTCAAAACAGAGAGTTGTGGTTTTGATGCTATCTGTAAAGGTAATTCATATATATCATAAGTTTATTAACATACTTACTTCATATGAACATTATTCTTTTACTTCGTTAATATATGGGCCAATATGTTCGCACCATACCCTCAGGGCCATTACCTTGACTGTCCATTCTAGATAATTAAGCTCCAAGGCACTTGGTCAATCCTATTGGGACGCACTGGTACTTACTTTCTGATGGAGTCGAATCAACTATTTTATTTTATTCTATTTTGGAAGCACCAATCTAATCTCCTGACAACTGTAAAAAACAAATTGCAAGTACATGTGATGCACATTGCCACTATACTAGAGGAAAGCTGGGCAAAGTTAAATGTTGTTGCTTCTTTTTGGCAAAATAATGACCAAAACTGTATTGTTGTCAGTGATCACAATCACAAAGAGATGCCACTCTGAACATCTGAACATCTGAACATCTAGAGATGCCACGACGTGGTGGAACCCGATGTCCAAGGGTGCATAATCAGTCTCCGTCTTGTGAGTTCATCCTTGTTTCTCGCATTGTTTTGTAATCTGATAATGCTTATGTTCTCAATATCTTCAATGGCAAGACGAGATTTTGGTGCCGCATCTGGCACATCTATGAAGGCATTAGCCATCTGCATACTTGGTTGCCTGATTTTACTTTAAATGGAGTTGTGTGTGAGAGGAATAGAGTAATAAATTTATACATGAACTAATGGCGTTGGTAAGAAATTTAGGTGTTAACTTGCACTACTAGGGAAAACCTTATACACAGAACGTTACCAGTAGCGCTGTACAAAATCAAACGCTACTGCTAATTAGTAGCAGCGCGCGTAAATAAACCGCGCTACTGCTATGACTTTTGCAGTAGCGCGTACTGGCGAAAAGGCTGCTGCTATGTTTGAACTGGGCGCACATGGCTAGCCCAACCTAGCAGTAGCGCGTATACTGACCCAGCGCTACTGCTACGCTCCGTAGCTGTAGCGCGCTTACGTAAGGCGCTGCTGCTAACAGAAATAAAATAAAGTGAAAAATAAGTAGAAAAGTAAATAAAAATGAAAGAAATAGAAAAAAGAGAAAGAAAAAAATAAAATGTAAAGAAAAATAAAATAAAAAAGGAAAAAAGGAGAAAGGAATAGCAGTAGCGGGTTTCAGTAAACGCGCTATAGCTAACATAGCTATAGCGTGTTTCCGGAAACTCGCTACCGTTACGTTTCACTTAAACAGCGGTCCCCCCCCTCGCCCTCCCGGCCACCACTTCTTCCCCAAATCCCTCGCCCTCGCCGCCGTCTCCCCAATTCGCCGTCGCCCACTTCGCCGGCATCTCCTGCCGGCGTGGACGCCCGTAACCTCACCGTCTCCCCCCGAGGCTGCCGTCATCCTCACCGTCGCCGCCCGAGGCCGCCCTCAGCCTCACCACCGCCGCCCGAGGCCGCCCTCGACGTCATCGTCGGCGCCCTCCACCTCACCGCCGTCCGAGCCCGCCCAGGACCGCCGTTGCCCGTGCCCGAGCCCGCCCTCTCTCCCCTCTCTGTAAGTCCCCCACCCCTCCCCCACTCATCTCTCTCTACATTTTAGAGAAAAAATTAGTAGAGCAAAATTAGTAGAGCAAAAGTTAGTTAGGGCAGTAGGGTTTAATTAGTGTAGATGCTGCTTGTATAGTATATAGTGATACTAGTAGATGTTAATTAGGTTAGGGCAATAGTGGTACTAGTAGATGTTAATTAGATGTTTTTCAGTTACGGCACTAGAGTTTTGCTAGGTTAATTAGGTTAGTAGTGCTGCTAGTACTAGTGGTACAGTATGTTAATTAGGTGATGTTAAATGAATAACTTAAATGAATGAAATTAGTAGTTAACTGAATTTTTTTTTCTTTCATCATTATAGAGCACTAAAGTTAACTGAATTTTGTTATATTAGTAGTTAAATGAATTTTCTTCTACACTTTGTTTTTGAATTAGCTTGCGAAATTTGGACATGTGGTTGCTCGTGTATATTTGGACACTGTTTCCAGGAAATGATGCTTAGTGGCCTATGTTTTGCCGAAATGTTGATTCATTTCTTTTCCGGCAAATTTCGGGTTCTCGATTTGTCCACTTTTTAGCAAAGGTCATGCCGAAATTTTTCGTGAATTTCGGCATGACTTGTGCTACAAACTAGGACATATCGAGTGCCCGTGATTTGCCGCACCAGGAAGGAGTCAACATTCCTGCAAAACAATAGGCCTTTTTATGTCATTATTCATTTTATTAGGTCTAGAATTAATTGACTAGATTTAATCATAGGAAACATGGCTAGCAATGATGAAGGACAGGGTTCTGGTGATTGCGACGACGCCTACCGGGCAACAGACGAATTTTTTAGCCTTACCGGGCTCAACTATATATGTTGCATATCATCGACTCATGTGATGATGCAGGTGCATAGATCATAGATGGCGAAGAAGTGCTACCCCAGGAGTATATATACGACAAGTGGCCGGAGTGTCAGGCTGCCCAGGTGTACCGGTTTCCGGTTTCCGAGCGACAGGCAGTAGTTAGTTTAGGTTCACGCTAATTCGAGAGAGGGATACGAACTCATGTTCTCAAAGTGATAGCTCTTCTCGTGTATATCATTGTTTAGATGGATGACGATGTATTTGCAAGTAATCGAGACTTGTATCGCTATTTTCGAGATGATGACGAGAGACCACTTTGTGTTGGATGATGATTATGATGATGACATGATTTGATGAGACTAATTGTATGTATATGCTATGATTACATTTGTATGTGTATGATATGCTAAAGATTATTGTATAAAGCCTATTCAAATACAAAACAAATACAAAACAAATATGCAGGAAAAAAACTAATAAATAAACTAGTAGTAGCGAGGGAGGAAATTTAGCAGTAGTGCCTCCTTACCAGTAGCGCGTCCCAGCAAACAGCGATGCAGATAATATCAGTAGCGCCCTTTCCCAAAGAGCGCTACAGCTATTCATGTATAGCAGTAGCGTGGGACAACAGGCGCTACTGCTATACGTTAGTTGTAGCGCCTTATTAGTAGCGCCGGCACCCGCGCTACTGAGAGGCCCAAAACCCTCGCTACTGCTAGGCTTTTCCCTAGTAGTGTTGGTGGGACTATCTTGACGATAAAGGGAGGGGACAAAGTATAGCCGTCCTTATCCCCTTAGAGGGAGAGGTTATGATAGAACAAAACATGTCTTCTTCACGAGATGTGCATTGCACGTGCATGCTTACTAGTCACACAAATCAATAAAGTTGTTTAGATGGGTAGCGGCATCTTCACTAGGAAGGCCAAAAAACGGATCTTTCATGACAAGATTCAGCAAAGCAGTATTAATTTCACAAGATTCAGCATCGGTAAGAGGAGCAATCGGAGTGCTAATAAAATCATTATTGTTGTTATTGAAAAAATCACACAATTTAGTATTATCTTGAGCCATCGTGACAAACAATCCAACACACAAGCACACAAGAAGTGAGCGAAAAAGAGGCAATGGAAAAGGAGGGCGAATAAAATGGCAAGGGTGAAGTGGGGGAGAGGAAAACGAGAGGCAAATGACAAATAATGTAATGCGAGGGATAAGAGTTTGTGATGGGTACTTGGTATGTCTTGACTTGTGCGTAGATCTCCCCAGCAACGACGCCAGAAATCCTTCTTGCTACCTCTTGAGCACTGCATTTGTTTTCCCTTGAAGAGGAAAGGGTGATGCAGCAAAGTAGCGTAAGTATTTCCCTCAATTTTTGAGAACCAATGTATCAATCCAGTAGGAGACTACACGCAAGTCCCTCGTACCTGCACAAACAAATAAGAACCTCGCAACCAACGCGATAAAGGGGTTGTCAATCCCTTCACGTTCACTTACGAGAGTGAGATCTGATAGAGATAATAAGATAAATATTTTTGGTATTTTTATGATATAGATTGAAAGTAGAGATTGCAAAGTAAAATAGATTGGAAACTTATATGATAAAGATAGACCCGGGGGCCATAGGTTTCACTAGTGGCTTCTCTCATGATAGCATAAGTATTACGGTGGGTGAACAAATTACTGTCGAGCAATTGATAGAAAAGTGCATAATTATGAGAATATCTAGGCATGATCATGTATATAGGCATCACGTCCATGACAAGTAGACCGAAACGATTCTTCATCTACTACTATTACTCCACACATCGACCGCTATCCAGCATGCATCTAGAGTATTAAGTTCATAAGAACAGAGTAACACATTAGGCAAGATGACATGATGTAGAGGGATAAACTCAAGCAATATGATATAAACCCCATCTTTCTATCCTCGATGGCAACAATACAATACGTGCCTTGCTGCCCCTGCTGTCACTGGGAAAGGACACCACAAGATTAAACCCAAAGCTAAGCACTTCTCCCATTGCAAGAATGATCAATCTAGTAGGCCAAACCAAACTGATAATTTGAAGAGACTTGCAAAGATAACAAATCATACATACAAGATTTCAGAGAAGAATCAAATATTGTTCATAGATAAACTTGATCATAAACCCACAATTCATCGGATCTCGACAAACACACCGCAAAAAGAGTTACATCGAATAGATCTTCAAGAGAATCACGGAGAACTTTGTATTGAGATCCAAAGAGAGAGAAGAATCCATCTAGCTAATAACTATGGACCCGATGGTGTGTAGTAAACTACTCACACATCATCGGAGACGCTATGGTGTTGATGTAGAAGCCCTCCGTGATCGATTCCCCCTCCGGCGGAGCTCCAAAAAAGGCCCCAAGATGGGATCTCTTGGGTACAAAAGGTTGCGGTGGCGGAAATAGGGTTTCTTGGTGCTCCTGAATGTTTTGGGGGTATGTGGATATATATATAGGAGGAAGAAGTAGGTCGGTGGAGCTGCGAGGGGCCCACGAGGGTGGGGGCGCGCCTAGGGGGGCAGGCGCGCCTCCCTGCCTCGTGGCCTCCTCACTCCTTTCTTGACGAGTACTCCAAGTCCCCTGGATCATGTTTGTTCCAAAAGTAACTCTCCCGAAGGTTTTATTCCGTATGGATTCCGTTTGATATTCCTTTTCTGCGAAACACTGAAATAGGCAAAAAAAACAATAATTTGCACTAGGCCTTGGGTTAGCAGGTTAGTCCCAAAAATAATATAAAAGTGTATAATAAATCCCATTAAACATCCAAAACAGATAATATAATAGCATAGAACAATCAAAAATTATAGATACGTTGGAGACATATCAGGGTGCCCGTAACCCCTTCCGGTGACCCGATATGTACCCAGTACACTGGAACACTTCCGGCGTCCGAATACTATCGTCCTATATATCAATCTTTACCTCTCGACCATTTCGATGCTCCTCATCATGTTTGTGATCTCATCCGGGACTCGGAACAATATTCGGTCACCAAATCACATAACTCATATAATACAAAATCGTCATCGAACATTAAGCGTGCGGACCCTACGGGTTCGAGAACTCTGTAGACATGACCGAGACAGCTCTTCGGTCAATAACCAATAGCGGAACCTGGATGCTCATATTGGTTCCTACATATTCTATGAAGATCTTTATCGGTCGAACCATTATGCCAACATACGTTATTCCCTTTGTCATCGGTATGTTACTTGCCCGAGATTCGATCGTCGGTATCTTCATACCTAGTTCAATCTTTTTATCGGCAAGTCTATTTGCTCGTTCTGTAATACATCATCCATTAACTAACTCATTAGTCACTTTGCTTGCAAGGCTTCTTATGATGTGCATTATCGAGAGGGCCCAAAGATACCTCTCTGATACTCGGAGTGACAAATCCTAATCTCGATCTATGCCAACCCAACAGACACCTTCGGAGATACCTGTAGAGCATCTTTATAATCACCCAGTTACGTTGTGATGTTTTATGGCACACAAGGTATTCCTCCAGTATCCGGGAGTTGCATAATCTCATAGTCGAAGGATTATGTATTTGACATGAAGAAAGCAATAGCAATAAAACTGAACAATCAATATGCTAAGCTAACGGATGGGTCTTGTCCATCACATCATTCTCCTAATGATGGGATCCCATTCATCAAATGACAACACATTTCTATGGTTAGGAAACTTAACCATCTTTGATCAACGAGCTAGTCTAGTAGAGGCTTACTAGGGACACATTGTTGTGTCTATGTATCCACACATGTATCAAGTTTTTGATTAATACAATTCTAGCATGAATAATAAACATTTATCATGATATAAGGAAATATAAAACAACAACTTTATTATTGCCTCTAGGGCATATTTCCTCCAGTCTCCCACTTGCACAAGAGTCAATATTCTAGTTCACATCACCATGTGATTTAACACCAATAGTTCACATCGTTATGTGATTAATACCTGTAGTTCACATCACCATGTGACCAACACCCAAAGGGTTTACTAGAGTCAATAATCTAGTTCACATCACCATATGATTAACACCCAAAAATACTACGGTGTGATCATGTTTTGCCAGTGAGAGAAGTTTAGTCAACGGGTCTGTCACATTCAGATCCTTATGTATTTTGCAAATTTCTATGTCTACAATGCTCTGGGTGGAGCTACTCTAGCTAATTGCTCCCACTTTCAATATGTATCCAGATCGAGATTCAGAGTCATCTAGATCGGTGTCAAAGCTTGCATCGACGTAACTCTTTACGACGAAATCTTTATCATTCCATAACCGAGAAATATTTCCTTAGTCCTCTAAAGGATAATTTTGACCGATGTCTAGTGATCTACTCATGGATCACTATTGTATCCCCTTGCCAAACTCATGGCAAGGTACATAATAGGTCTGGTACACATCATGGCATACTTTATAGAACCTATGGCTGAGGCGTAGGGAATGACTTTCATTCTCTCTCTATCTTATGACGTGGTCGGGCTTCGAGTCTTACTCAACTTCACACCTTACAATACAGACAAGAACTCTTTCTTTGACTGATCCATTTTGAACTTCAAAATCTTGTCAAGGTATGTACTCATTGAAAAATCTTATCAAGCGTCTTGATCTATCTTTATAGATCTTGATGCCTAATTTATAAGCAGCTTCATCGAGGTGTTTCATTGAAAAGTTCTTATTTAAGTATCCTTTTATGCTATCCAAAAAATCTATATCATTTCCAATCAGCAATATGTCATCCACATATAATATAAAAAATGCTACAAAGCTCCCACTCACTTTCTTGTAAATACAGGCTTCACCGTAAGTCTGTATAAAACCATATGCTTTGATCACCTTATCAAAGCGTATATTCCAACTTCGAGATACTTGCACCTGTCCATAGATGGATCGCTGGAGTTTGTACACTTTGTTAGCACCTTTGGGATTGACAAAACCTTTTGGTTGCATCATATACAACTCTTTTTTAAGATCCATTAAGGAATGCAAATTTTGACATCCATTTGCCAAATTTCATAATCATAAAATGTGAAAATTGCTAACATGATTCGGACAGACTTAAGCATCGCTACGGGTGAGAAAGTCTCATCGTAGTCAACTCCTTGAACTTTGTCAAAAACCTTTTGCGACAAGTCAAGCTTTATAGATAGTGACATTACTATCAGCGTTAGTCTTCTTCTTGAAGATCCATTTATTCTCAATGGTTTTCCGATCATCGGGCAATTCCACCAAAGTCCACACTTTGTTCTCATACATGGATCCTATCTCAGATTTCATGACCTCAATCCATCTGTCAGAATCTGGGCTCATCATTGCTTCTTCATAGTTCGTAGGTTCGCCTTGGTCTAGTAACATGACTTCCAGGACAGGATTACTGTATCACTCTGGTGCGGATCGTGCTCTGGTTGACCTACGAGTTTCAGTAGTAACTTGACCTTGAAGTTTCATGATCATCATCATTAGTTTCCTCTCTAGTTGGTGTAGGCATCACGAGAAATGGATTTCTCTGGTGTGCTACTTTCCAATTCGAGAGAAGGTACAATTACCTCATCAAGTTCTACTTTCCTCCCACTCACTTCTTTCGAGAGAAACTCCTTCTCTAGAAAGTTTCCATTCTTGGAAACAAATATCTTGCCTTCGGATTTGTGGTAGAAGGTGTACCCAATTGTTTCTTTTGGGTATCCTATGAATACACACTTCTCCGATTTAGGTTCGAGCTTATCAGGCTGAAGCCTTTTGACATAAGTGTCGCAACCCCAAAGTTTAAGAAACGACAACTTAGGTTTCTTTCCAAACCATAGTTCATACGGTGTCGTATCAACGGATTTAGACGGTGCCCTATTTAACGTGAATGCAGTTGTCTCTAATGCATAACCTCAAAACGATAGTGGTAAATCGGTAACAGACATCATAGATCGCACCATATCTAATAAAGTATGGTTACGACGTTTGGACAGACCATTACGCTGTGGTGTTCCAGGTGGCGTGAGTTGTGAAACTATTCCACATTGTTTTAAATGAAGGCCAAACTCGTAACTCAAATATTCGCCTCCGCGATCAGATTGTAGAATCTTTATTTTCTTGTTACGATGATTCTCCACTTCACTCTAAAATTCTTTGAACTTTCAAATGTTTCATACTTGTGTTTCATCAAGTAGATATACCCATATCTTCTGAAATCATCCATGAAGGTCAGAAAATAACGATACCCGCCGCGAGCTTCAACACTCATCGGACCGCATACATTGATATGTATTATTTCCAATAAGTCATTAGCTCGCTCCATTGTTTCGGAGAATGGAGTATTAGTCATCTTACCCATGAGGCATGGTTTCACAAGTATCAAATGATTCATAATCAAGTGATTCCAAAAGCCCATTTACATGGAGTTTCTTCATGCGCTTTACACCAATATGACCTAAATGGCAGTGCCACAAGTATGTTACACTATCATTATCAACTTTGCGTCTTTTGGCATCAATATTATGAATATGGGTATCACTACAATTGAGATTCAGTAAATCATTTATACTGAGTGTATGACCATAGAAGGTTTTATTCATGTAAACAGAACAACAATTATTCTTTGACTTAATTGAATAACCGTATTGCAATAAACATGATCCAATCATATTCATGCTCAACGCAAACACCAAATGACATTATTTTAGGTTCAACACTAATCCCGAAGGTAAAGGGACTGTGCGATGGTGATCTTATCTACCTTGGAATCACTTTCAACACACATCGTCACCTCGCCCTTAACTAGTATCTGTTCATTTTGCAACTCCTGTTTGGAGTTACTAATCTTAGCAACTGAACCGGTATCAAATACCCTAGGGTTACTATGAACACTATTAAAGTACATATCAATAAAATGTATATCAAATATACCTTTGTTCACTTTGCCATCCTACTTATCCGCCAAGTATTTGGGGTAGTTCCGCTTCCAGTGACCATTCCCTTTACAGTAAAAGCACTCAGTTTCAGGATTATGTCTAGTTTTGGGCTTCTTCACAGGAGTGGCAACTTGCTTACCATTCTTCTTGAAGTTCCCTTTATTTACCTTGCCTTTTTTCTTGAAACTAGTGATTTTGTTAATCATTAACACTTGATGCTTTTTCTTAATTTCTACCTTCGTCAATTTCAGCATCATGAAGAGCTTGGGAATTGTTTTCGTCATCCCTTGCATATTATAGTTCATCACAAAGTTCTAGTAACTTGGTGATAGTGACTAGAGAACTCTGTCAATCACTATCTTATCTGGAAGATTAACTACCACTTGATTCAAGCAATTGTAGTACCAGACATTCTGAGCACATGCTCACTAGCTGAGCTATTCTCCTCCATCTTGTAGGCTAAGTACTTGTTAGAGGTCTCATACCTCTTGACATGGGCATGAATCTGAAATACTCATTTTCAGTTCTTGAGACATTTCATATACTTAGTGGCGTTCAAAACATCATATCGAGCTTGCAAAACATTCATAACATCTGCATCTGCTCCTGCAACGGGTTTGTCACGTAGTGGTGCATCAAGAACATAATTCTTCTGTGCATCAATGAGGATAATCCTCATATCACGGACCCAGTCCGCATCATTGCTACTATCATCTTTCAACTTAGTTTTCTCTAGAAACATATCAAAAATATATAGGAGCTATATCGCGAGCTATTGATCTACAACATAGATATGCAAAACTATCAGGACTAAGTTCATGATAAATTAAGTTTAATTAATCATATTACTTTAGAACTCCCACTTAGATAGACATCCCTCAATTCATCTAAATGATACGTGATCCAAATCAACTAAACCATGTTCGATCATCACTTGAGATGGAGTAGTCATCAATGGTGGACATCTCTATGTTGATCATATCTACTATATGATTCACGTTCGACCTTTCGGTCTCTAGTGTTCCGAGGTCATGTCTATACATGCCAGGCTCGTCAAGTTTAACCTGAGTATTCTGCATGTGCAAAATTGTCTTGCACCCGTTGTATGTGAACGTAGAGCCTATCACACCCGATCATCACGTGGTGTCTCGGCACCACGAACTGTCGCAACGCTGCATACTCAGGGAGAACACTTATACCTTAAAATTTTTACTTAAGGGATCATCTTATAATGCTACCGCCATACTAAGCAAAATAAGATGCGTAAAAGATAAACATCACATGCAATCAAAATATGTGACATGATATGGCCATCATCATTTTGTGCTTTTGATCTCCATCGTCACTGGCTTGACACATTGATCTCCATCGTAGCGTTGTGGTCGTCTCGCCAACTATTGCTTCTACAACTATCGCTAACACATCTACTACCCCTATAAAAGCACGAGAAGGCGGAGAACCAAATCATCTCATCCATTGAATCCTATAATCTGATGGTCTAAATTACTCCAACATATCAAACACGTTTTACACTTTAATTACCCACCATGCCACTCTTAAGCACTTCTGCCTCTTTCTGAGAAAAACTGAGAGCCTGATCTCACGCACGTCTCGCACGAACAGGGGATGTGGGCGCTCAATCCCCAACCTCCCTCCTCTCCTCTCCCTGCTCAGAACCTCACCTCCTCGGCCCTGCATCCTCGGTGTTCCACTGCCTCTTCTCCTCATCGCCGCCTTCTCTGGTGCCCACATCGCTACCCCTCGCATGCCCGTCCGCCCCGCACACCGCCCCTCGTTGCCGGCCCTGACCGGCCTGCCCGCAAACTCGCGACTAACCTCCTCACCGCCCCTCGCTTTTGGCCCTACCGCCCCACTTTCTTGCAGCTCGCCTGGACCGCCTGCATGACCCACCGCGCCCGTAGGAGCCTCTCGCATGAAGTCGACCCTCCACCCGTGTCACCCGTACGAAATCTCCCACGCCCGGCGCTTGCAGTAGACCAAGATGAGGATGAAGTCCAGAAGCGGCCGGCTTAAGGACAGGAACAACAGTGTGTTCATCACGAACCCGACAGTAATCTTCAATCAAAAAAATTTAGTTCAGCGATTTTTTAGAAGGATCCATTATACATATTGTAATGTGTGAGAGATGGAACTGAAGAACAATATATCAGCTGATCTCATTCTATTTCATATTACAATGTGATAAATGCAGCCATTTTCAGATAAAGGGAGAATTAAGCCTACTTAAATTCAGAGATAGCAAGGCATCAACTACTTAATATGGGAGATGGGATTGAAGAACAATCTGTTTGCACCGTGCTGGCCCCAATCTTTTTATTAGTAATGCTGTCTCCTCATGGATTCGGTTAATTGGAGTAATTCCTATCGCTTGTATTTTACGTACACAGGTTTCTCCCAGTTGCTGATCGCATTGGTGCATTAGAAGCGAACCGGTCGTGGACTCGCGGCAACAGTAGGGCTAGGCAGGGCGCGCCGCGGAGGGCAACAGCGGATGGACAACAACTGGTTGTACTGCCGCAGCAAGGCACAACAGCAGGCGGCCAAGATTGCTTACGCAATCAGGGTAACTGGAACCGGCCGATGGGCAGCTCGTCAGGTGCTAGCTTTGCATCTATCTCTACCTATTCATTACAAATAAACAAATATATGAATTGATTCAATTTTACATGTGGCAACGTCATGGAAAGTTAATTTCTGCAATAAGTTAAGGAATACAATGGAGATGATAGTCTTTTCTCTTTTGGGTCTCATTGTTCTCACAAACTGATAACATGATAGGGCGAGATTCATCTAGGACGATGAATGTAAATTATAAAGCATCTTAGCACCGCGTTTGTATTTGCAAATTTCCCTGAAAGTTCGTACTTTTTGTGAATTGTTGATCCGTAACTGCATCGCTGACTCGCTGGGGTGGACGGCTACTCTGGTGAGGTGGATGGCGCCGGCGCCGGCGCCATCGCTGACTCGCTGTTCGGCCCGTTCGCGATGCACTTCAGTTTTGTTTCGGCTGATGTGGCTGTCTCCCGACGCATTGGTGCGTTCGTTTTTCTCCGGCCTTCATTCTTCCTTTCTTTGTGTTCTGGTGTTATTTGCTAGATTGTGCCTGTCGGTTGGATGTGGGGATTAAAGTAGGGGTCGTAGTGGTGCATGCTTCTATGTGTATCTTCAGGTGTCGCCGGTGATGCTGACAGTTTGCTCGATTGAGCCGGTCAGTAGGATGTGGGGATTAAAGGGTAGAGGCCGTAGTGGTGGATGCTTCAGTATGTATATTCACGTGTTGCCGTTGATGCGGACCATTGGGGTTTAGATTAGGTACTTTTCTTGCTGATTGGATGGATTTGGTGTGGATCATTGTGGTGTTCGTCCTTTTCGTAGGTCTTTCTTATAGGATGTACTGTTATTTAATTCTCAATGTAGGTTTGCTTGATGTGTTTGCTAATTTTTGATCGTCCCTTTCTATATTTTAGTCATGTCTGGATGAATTGTTGCCAGCTGGGTCATGGCAGTCGGGGTGCTATTCAGGTTATCATTGTTCCCACACTCCCAGCCATGATATTATTTGATGTACAAATTTAACTGGTTAATTATCACATGTGAAATTAGGATATTCTTTCGGCTGATCACATTTTAACTCTGAAACTGAACATTATTTACCTTGTATTTTGCATGTAGGCTTCATGATAGTATGTTATAATTTATCTAATATCTCCCTTGCTAGAAGAACTAGCATTTGGTGTTCTATTTCAGCTATGAAAGAACACATCAGAGTTTACTATATTCTGAAGAAGAAATTGTAAATGCAGGTCCAATGGCTCGATGTAGGGATTCTGAATTTACTTGCCGAGTTGAGTGCCAAGGATTTGAACTTGTGATGCATTAAGGCAAGGATCCATATTTTTCATTTGTCAACCTTTCATGTGTTATTTCCATATTTTTGTTCTTGCAATTTCCTCATCTGGGCAATATGCTCCGAACCCATTAGTTCTGGAAATAGAAAAATTTCACAGCTTAGTACAAAAGCATTTTTTATGACTGAATAAAGCATGGTAGTTTTAGCTTCACCAGGCGGTTTGAGGTGTCAATTTATGTTTAGGTGTGCAGCTGTGTTAGATTTGGTCTTTTGCTTTACTATCATCAATGACTTTGTGTCACATCGGTGGAGTTCGTCATATGGTTCCCCATATTTCTCTTTTAGTTGGCCATGCCATTGTGTGGTCATGTGTGTTTAGTGTTTATTAGTCTAGCTCTAGGCTAGATGGAGATCGGCGCGGCTGGTTGTGTCCGGTGTAGTCGGAAGTGTGCCGGTATGCTTGATTGTGGCCATGCTACCTTTTAAGTTTCATTCCTTCTCTATTTCTGTCAACAAAAAATGTGGAGCCGCCCATTAATTGTCATGGTGATGTTGGATATACTGTTCTATTATTTGACAAGTCAGTGTGTGTATATGTAGCAAATTGACAATCACAGTAAACTAGAAAGCTTAGACGTAGAGTTTAAAAGAAAATTCAGAAGCACTCGAGGCTCCTGCTTCTACTGTCATGTTTTAAGCTCCAGTCAGGAGTGGTGTTTCTAAAATAGAGCTTATTA
Source organism: Triticum dicoccoides (assembly GCF_002162155.2). NCBI lineage: Eukaryota > Viridiplantae > Streptophyta > Magnoliopsida > Poales > Poaceae > Triticum > Triticum dicoccoides. The sequence continues at coordinate 521,504,107 of NC_041390.1, read as the reverse complement.
ATTTTCACATATATAGCTTGTGTTCGTAATAGCATTCCCGTCTCATTCTTTCTTTTCTATTTTTTCTCCCTATAAAGTCTAGAGCTCCTGTTCAAGTTACTAATCTTTTCATATGTTTTTATAACTATGCAAAAAAGGTCCTCATAAAGAAGAGCCACAGGTCTGACAATGATTTTTGGAGTGTCCAATGGAGGTTCTTCCATTTACCAATTTGTGATCCTGGCCTTTTCTTTCCTGATTAAAAAGAAAAACATATTCTAATTGCCTTTTCTGAACTTATCTTTGAGATAACTTGCATCCAACAGTTAAGCATTTGTGTTTTTTAGATGCCGCACCTCTGTTTTATTGACCTTTGATTCATGTATATATGTAAATTCTATGAAAATGTACCATAGGAAATGTGAATTCATAACTCTATGGTTGATGTAATCTATAGATTTTGATGTGTCTATGTTATGAGGATTCTGAGTAATGAAATACCTATTAAGTCTTTTTTTCATTGGTTTCTTGTTTTTCACGATGGTTATACCAGACACAGAAATATCATTTCCCTACTTTGCCAAACCTTGTTTTTAAAACACTACTTTGCCAAACCGGACACCCACATAACCCTTGCTAATGGTTGAACTATGAACCCAACACTTACATATCTTATTAAGAAAATTTTTTTGCATGGTTAAACATGTGTTGCATGTGCATGCTTACTAGTAGTGATAAAGTAAAGTAATTGCATGGCGTTTGCATGTCATACAATAAAGAGACAACCATGAGGCTCCTGCCGGTTGCCAGTAACTTTTACAAAACATGATCATCTCATACAATAATGTATATCACATCATGTCTTGACCATATCACATCACAACATGCCTTGCAAAAATAAGTTAGACGTCCTCTACTTTGTTGTTGCAAGTTTTACGTGGCTGCTACGGGCTTCTAGTAAGAACCATTCTTACCTACGCATCAAAACCACAATGGTGATTTATCAAGTTTGTTGTTTTAACCTTCAACAAGGACCGGCCGGACTCAAATTTGATTCAACTAAAGGGAGAAACAGACACCCGCCAGCCACCTTTATGCAAAACTAGTTACATGTCTATCGGTGGAACCGGTGTCATGAACATGGTCATGTAAAGTTGGTCCCGGCCGCTTCATCCTACAATACTGCCGAATCAAAATAAGACATTGGTGGTAAGCAGTATGACGATCACCGCACACAACTCTTTGTGTTCCACTCATGCATATCATCTACACATAGACCTGGCTCAGATGCCACTGTTGGGAAACGTAGCATGCAATTTCAAAAAAATTCCTACGCTCACGCAAGATCTATCTAGGAGATGCATAGCAACGAGAGGAGGAGAGTGTGTCTCCGTACCCTCGTAGACCGAAAGCGGAAGCGTTTGACAACACGGTTGATGTAGTTGAACTTATTATCGTTCCGACCGATCAGCACCGAATGTACGGCACCTTCGAGTTCTGCACACGTTCAGCTCGATGACGTACCTCACACTCTTTATCTAGCAAAGTGTCAATGAAGTAGATGAGTTCCCTCAGCACGACGGTGTGGTGACGGTGATGGTGAAGTTATCCGCGCAGGGCTTCGCCTAAGCACTACGAGAATATGACCGAGGGTGTAATCTGTGGAGGGAGGCGCTGCACATGGCTAACATATGTTGTTGTGTGTTCTAGGTGCCCCCCTCCTCATATATATAGGTGGGAGGGAGAGGGAGCAGCCAAGTGGGCGCCCCAAGTAGGTCGAATCCTACTTGGGGTTCCTCCCCAATTCGCCCCCCCCCCCTTTCCTTTTTCACCGAAGAGGAAAGGAAAGAGGAGGGACGAGGGAAGGAAGGGGGAGGTTGAATCCCTCCCCTTCCTTCTCTCCCCCTTTCCTTTCTCCTCTGGTGCGGCCCATATGGGGGGCGCAGCAGCCCCTGCTGGCTGTTGCGTTTCCCCTCTTGGCCCATTAGGCCCATATCTTTGCCGAGGGGGGCCCGGAACCCCTTCTGGTGACCCAATATGTACCCGGTACCCCGTAACACTTCCGGTGTCCGAATACTATCGTCCTATATATCAATATTTATCTCTCGACCATTTTGAGACTCCTCGTCATGTCCGTGATGTCATCCGGGACTCTGAACAACATTCGGTCACCAAATCACATAACTCATATAATACAAAACCGTCATCGAATGTTAAGCGTGCGGACCCTACGGGTTCGAGAACTATGTCGACACGATCGAGACACCTCTCCGGTCAATAACCAATAGCGGAACCTAGATGCTCATATTGGTTCCTACATATTCTACGAAGATCTTTATCGGTCGAACCGTTATGACAACATACGTTATTCCCTTTGTCATCGGTATGTTACTTGCCCGAGATTCGATCGTCGGGATTTTCATACCTAGTTCAATCTCGTTACCAGCAAGTCTCTTTACTCATTCCGTAATACATCACCCTGTAACTAACTCATTAGTCACTTTTCTTGCAAGGCTTCTTATGATGTGCATTACCAAGAGGGCCCAGAGATACCTCTCCGATACTCGGAGTGACAAATCCTAATCTCGATCTATGTCAACCCAACAAACACCTTCGGAGATACCTGTAGAGCATCTTTATAATCACCCAGGTACGTTGTGACGTTTGATAGCACACAAGGTATTTCTCTGGGTATCCGGGAGCTGCATAATCTCATAGTCGAAGAAATATGTTTTTGACATGAAGAAAGCAATATCAATAAAACTGAACAATCAATATGCTAAGCTAACGGATGGGTCAAGTCAATCACATCATTCTCTAATGATGTGATCCCGTTAATCAAATGACAACTCATGTCCATGGCTAGGAAACTTAACCATCTTTGATTAACGAGCTACTCAAGTAGAGGCATACTAGTGACATTCATTTTGTCTATGTATTCACACATGTACTAAGTTTTCAGTTAATACGATTCTAGCATAAATAATAAACATTTATTATGATATAAGGAAATATAAAATAACAATTTTATTATTGCCTCTAGGGCATATTTCCTTCAGCACGGGCGAATAACGCCCACCAACGACGAC
>NC_041390.1:521496910-521500897 GCF_002162155.2 Triticum dicoccoides | reverse complement strand
GAAGGGGGCGCGGACGCTACCGGCGGATCTAAGGCCCTCAAGACGCCCGCGATGGGCACGTCATGGTAGGGGGTGGGGGCACTCAACAGGGTACCCTATGTTTGCTTAGGGCAACTCCAACGCACGACCCCATCTTGCCCGCGTTTGTCCGTTTGGATCAAAACAGACGAATGGATCGGTCCAACACGCGGCCGCATCCGCATTTTATGTCCGTTTGGCGTCCGGTCCGCCCTATTTCCGGCGTTGGAGTTGCCCTTATGGCCTTTACCCATGACCCATGGCACATGGGAAGGGAGTGCCCCGGCCCCCGGCCACCCACATCAACTTTAGGCATATTACAGGCATGGGCGAGAGATAATTCGGCAGTAGTAGCTTCCGTTTGCAAGACAGGCAGTTGAGGCTCCAAACGCTGGTCCTCACATTCATAATCGGAGTTTCCAGGATTATTGGCGCAGATGGTAGTTCCACTGTAGCCAGACAGACAGACGCGAAACTGTAGGATTTGGACTGCTTGCAACGCTCAAACACAGCTTTCAGCATTAGACGGTGCAAATATGCTGGATTTGGACAGCTAACAACGCTGACCACAGCTTCCATATTTTTGGACCACAACGTGACAGTGAGATTGGACTTGGAAGTACCAACCAGAGCTGAAACAGGGCATAAATATCAATCAACGCATTCTTCTTTGAGTTTGTCTTCCAAACTCTGGTCCTCCTTGAGTTTGATCGTCTGGACGTAATTGACGGAGCTCCGGCGTAGATTCCTGCCGTGCCTTTGGAGCGGTGATGTTAGAGTTTCTCGTCACGTAGCAAAATTTGATGTCACGTGCTTCAGATCTATGCAAGGTTCAACAACGACGAGTGCGGCTTCAGCGCGCTGGTTCTTAATTAGGGTCACGTGCACGAAGACTTTTTGGTTGTCGTCGACGTCGTCAAGGTCAAATTGGCTTTGGTAGGGGAGCGATGACAGCGACACATCAGCGGCTCGTTTTGACGGTAGTAGTGGTCGTCCGGTGGTCTTATGAATCTCGATTTACTGTAATTTTTATTGTGTTTCAGTTATTCCACCATAAACACGAAATGGTCTACAACAACACGACATGAACGGGGTAGATGACGCCAATGCAATGACAGACGCGCACACAGCACACACGGCCATGTCAATGACCGGACACCAACGATGACCGCCAGCCAAACCTAAGCCGGCGACTAAGGCGCAGAGAACTTGTTGCTGTACCAGAAGACTCCCTTGCGGTCTTCGGGCCGGACGTAGATGCACTCCTTGGCCTCGCGCCATGTGGCCTTGGCGACGGGGGTGGGGTCGAACTGGTAGTACTCGCCGAGGATGGGCTTGATCGCCTTGGTGGCCTCCATGGCGTGGTAGTGCGGCATGGTGGAGAAGAGGTGGTGCGCCACGTGCGTGTCCGTGATGTTGTGGAACACGCGGTTGAGGATGCCGTAGTCGCGGTCCATGGTGGCGAGCGCCCCGCGCAGCCAGTCCCACTCCGTCGAGTCGTAGTGCGGCAGCGCCGGGTGGGTGTGCTGCAGGTAGGTGACCAGGACCAGCCACGCGTTCACGATCAGCAGCGGCACGCCGTAGACCCGCACCACCCACCAGAACCCCAAGGCCGACGCGAGCTTGGACAAGGCGAGGGACACGGCCAGCACGCCGACGTCCGAGATGGAAACCTGGGCGCGCTCCCGGTCGTTGTAGATCGGGCTGTAGGGGTCGAAGTGGCAGGCGAAGCGCGGGTACGGGCGGCCGCAGGTGTTGAGCGACAGGTACATCGGCCACCCGATGGTCAGCTGCACGACGAGGAGCCCCAGACGTCCGACGGGGTTGCTGTAGATGTAGGGGGCGTACCACGCCAGCGTCTCCTTCTGCTTGGGGACGAACACCTCGTCGCGCTCCAGCGAGCCCGTGTTGGAATGGTGGCGGCGGTGGCTGTACTTCCACGAGAAGTAGGGGACGAGCAGCCACGAGTGGAGCACCAGGCCGACGATGTCGTCGAGCAGCGAGGAGTCGGAGAAAGCGTGGTGGCCGCACTCGTGCGCGATGACCCAGACGCCGGTCATGACGCAGCCCTGCACGACCCAGTAGAGCGGCCAGGCGCCCAGCTGCAGCACGCTCGGGAGGGTGGGGATCCAGACCAGCGCCACGTACAGTAGGGCCGCGACGATGACGAGGTCATGGCCCAGGTAGGAGAAGGACTTGATCACCGAGCGCTCGAAGCAGTGTGGCGGGATTGCCTTCTTGATCTGGGCCAGCGTGAACGGCGGCTTGTCCGTCGGCGAGCGCTGGAAGGTCGTGCTGGCGCCGCCGCGGCCGAGCAGCTCCCGCTCCTTCTCTGTCATCCTGCCGCCGGCACCCATGATGCTGCTGACAACGAAGAAAAACACCGGTGGTCAGACAGTACGTAGTATGAAGTTATGTATCATTCAAGAACGAAGATACTGTATATTCTAACGGCATAATTCTGCAAGCAGATCGCCATGAACAACGATATCTAGCAAGTTGGTTATACTTTACCAATGTACTTCTGCTCTGCGAGCGCACGAGAGGGCATCGAGGCAAGCCCGGCACGAGCACACACGGTGGTGGTGGAGGAAAAGATTTTTTGGATCCCGTCTCCAAATGTGGAACTGTGCATACCGCATCGCATCTGCCGCCACCTGTCAAACATCATCATCCCACGGTAGCCAGCCCAGCAGCCCTCCGCCGCGATCGGTTCCGTTTCCATACGCACGCGCTCGGCATGGCAAGTTTGGAGATCGCGGCATGTGCGAGCATCCGCGACATGCTCAGATTCTTTTTCGGATGCGTGTACCAGCGGCTTCACATGTACTGCTAGGCTAAATTCATGTAACCATGCCTCTTGGAGGCCTTCTCGAGCTCCTATTTAAGACACATATTTTTCTTCTCCAACTCTATATTTTCCCTCACAATTTGCTAACTTGCTTCACTTAACTTACAACTTGGTGTTCACCCTCTCTCAGTGACAAAATGGAACAATTCAACTTATTGTGGTTGACACTCCTATCTCCCTGTGAGGGCGGCCAAACACTTGTGCATAATAGCCGACATACTCGTTCACTTCCTCTTATAGATGGACCGTCAATGTTAGAGAGAGGGCCCCCGCAAAAAAAAATGTTAGAGAGAGGGCATATTGCTGGTGTTAATGATAGGATGTGGCTGCGCATATATCCTTGTGTTCATGATAACGCTTCCAAATCTTTTCTCAATACTTGCTTTCCTTTTTGCTCCGTGCCACATATAGGATCCATGCTTGTGACCAACCAAGCTTTTACCAAGAAGATACCCTCAAATATTGTGAATGTCAGACCTCTTACGTTGGGTGTCTTTGCCTTTCTTTTCCTTTTGGAGTTTTGATGATTCGCCAACTTCAAACGTAGGACAATTTAAATCCCCGAAGTAATAGTTCATTTGGGAGATTGTCCTAAAATTATGATGACTGCAAATAAACTAACGGTACATGCAACTAATTGTAATTGATTCAATGGCATATGCAAGGTATTGGTAGGAAAGGAGCAAAATATGTACCGTTTCCTGCTGCGTCATTCAATCAAATAGGACATGGTCAGACCTGGCGCCGTCGCTGCCCGTGTTTGTCTGCTTCCGTTGTAGCTATGACGAGTCACACATGTTATCCCCCGCCGCTTGCGTTGGTGGAAAACAGTCTGAAATGGCACATCCAGCCGTTGGATTGTCGTTGGTCACGGCTGGGGCGAGCGACGCCACCTTCCTTGTTGGTGGCAGGATGGATGGGGTTGGGGGCCGAGGGGACACATCTTCCTCGAGGTCCACGCACAACATACTTGGGTGGAAATCCCTATGATGCAGCTTCCCTCTCGCGCTGCCTCCTTCAACGGTCCCTCTGGGCAAAGTTCTCTGGCTTGCAGCTCGGTTCCACAGACGACGCCAAGGCAACATCCGTGGCGGTGGTGGGCGCGGGTACCCGGTGGC
>NC_041390.1:521442686-521496470 GCF_002162155.2 Triticum dicoccoides | reverse complement strand
GACGCTGGAAATACTGGAAGGAAGTTTTTTTTTTGAGGAATCTTGCCACTTTATTAATTAAACAATGTTCATAGGTACAAGACGTTGGTTATGTGGGATGCCCAATCAAATATGATGACCTATTCCTAAATTACAAGCAAACTTGATGAGAATATGAGCCTCGAAATTGTGGTTTCTACGCTCATGAAGAAAAGAGACCGAAGTAAAACTGTCTCTCCGGACGCTGGAAATACTGGAAGGAAGTGTGAGGATAACGGTGGACTTGTCATTTTGGTGCCGTTTACAATGGGTTTGGCCTGTTTGGTCCGACGCGTCAGGCGTGTCCAGGCCTTCCTATATCCGGTCCAGATTTAGGTTAGATATGAGGGGTGCCGGTCAGCTCAAGCGTATAGGACATGTATAAAGAGTCTATGGGACCGGGCGTATCTGCGACAGTACGGCCGATCGATACACGGAGTAACCACGCAATTCTTTGGACAAAAAGGGAAATAAACAAACAACCGCGCAGAACGCGTGGTTAGCAATCACAAGGCTTGATCTATACAAATGCAGGACTCTTCGGAACCACGACTCCACGAGTATCATTGCTGTGTCGCGTGGCAGGACTGGTCTTCAGAATCAGAACTGAAACGGAGCGAAACAGGGAGGCAATCAATCACAGGTCGAAGAGTATCTCATAGCATGATAGCACTAGCACGTGTGAGATTTATGGAGTGTTTAACCAAAAACTACCACAATTGACGGAAACGTGACGAAAAACTACCACTCTACAATTTTGTGCGAAAAACTATCAAATTTGTCCTAAACCGTGGCAAAAAAACTACCAAGTCGCGAAAGCACTCACTTCGTCCGCGCTAACCCCGAATCTGACCGGTTGGGCCCGTGAATCAGTTGCCACGCTGGCCAACGGATGGCCGCCGCGCATTGACGGCCGTTAACGGCCCGTCCGCTGTCGGAACGGCGGCTGTCGGTCGGGTGTGGGTCAAGATCTGATCCGTTCCCCTCTCGCTTCACTCTCTCCCTCCTCTCCCTCTCTCTGGACTAGGTGGCGGCCGCCATGTCCTCGTTGATTCCAGAGGGTGGCGGCGCTGGCGACGGCGATGTTGGCGGTGGCGACGCTGGCGGCGGTGACACAAGTTTGGACGCTGTTGCCTCGCCCGCGCCTCCACCACTAGCCAGCGGCTCAGTCGATAATTGGTTGGGGAGCACCAGTTTCTCGACGCAGGCCGGCTCGCAGCAGGAGACACCACTCTCCCAGTCATCGCCAATGGGTTGCAAGTATGCAAGTATCATCTGCTGGGCCTTTGGTTAGCTGCTTCAATCTGGCAAATTAGTAAGATGTTTGTTTCTGTTAGTTGGACATGTTTAGTAAACCGGAGTCAGTAAACTATATTGCACTTGTAGCTCAGTTAATTTCAATTCAATTCATGAGCACTTATTTGTGCAGTTTTGCTGACCAGAAGTGGGAGATATGGTTTCATTTAGAAGGAAGAAACCCTGTGAAAAGGGGTATATTTGAGTTAGATATTTCTTCGCTTACTCTACAATCACTCATTGCTAGTGAAGGGTATGGGGACAGTGATTACATGTACTATGTGAAGGAGGAGGAAATTGGATCTCAAAGAGTAAAGTATTTAGGTAATGAAGCTAGTATTCATGAAATGTTGGAGTTTTTTCATCATGTCAAGCTAGTGAACATAAAGGTTGTGAGAAATGTTGAACCTGAAATTAGTACACAGGCTAATGAGAATTACATGAACACTCAAGAGAGTTGTTGTGTGAAAAATGTTGTGGAGCAATTTGAGCTTCAGAATCAGATAGATGATAGAAAGGCTCAGCTTGAGAGGAGCAGGATTCAAAGAGAGGCAGATTTGAACCACTTTGAAGGAGACACTGAAGTGTCTGAATTTTGTTCTGAGAATTTAATTCATTCAGATGGGAGTGCTGAAGCTGTTCAACAAATGGAAATAGAGTGTGCCTCTGAAGAGGATACAACATTGCAAACTATTGCTATTGTGAAACATGTGAAGAATCCTGGTCCAACTAGCAGATGTCACAATGAGGTGGAGAAAAAACGTTTTGAAGATTGGTTTCCTGAAGCAGATGAGTTTTGTTTTGCTGGTGATGTGGGCATAAGTGATGAGGAAGAAGAAGATGAAGGTGAACTACCATACCTCATGAAGAAGCCAAAGACAAAGAGTAGTAAGAAAAAGATGAAGGAAAGGCTATATTTTGACCCCTCAATTCCCAATTCACATTTACTCTTGTGTAAGAGCTTGTGTTTTGATATTGTTTACCAGTTCAGAGAAGCATTAATAGAATTTCATATAAGGACTTTGAGGTCTTTTCACTACCACAGGAACACTCCAACAAGAATTATTGTTTCGTGTTCACAGAGAGAGCATGGATGTAAATTTTACATGTGTGCCTCCGGGATTCCTCATGAAAGAACATTTTGCATTAAGAAGTGTAACATGGAGCACACTTGTCCAGCATCAGCAGAGAACACAAAGGTTACTACTAAGTGGCTTTCCAAAGCAGTTGAGCCTTCTCTTAGAGCAGATCCTAGAGCACATGTGGATTCACTTATTAAAAACAGCAAAGTCAAGTTTTCAGTTGATGTATCAAAGAGTGTGGCCTATAGGGCAAGAGGAAGGCTATTAAGGTTGCACAAGGTGACCAAAAGGAGCAATACTATAGACTGAGGGACTACCTACAAGTAGTTCTTGACACAAACCCTGGTAGCAGGTGTGTAGTTACAACATTTGAGGACCCAGAAAACCCTGCCCAACTCCTAGATTTAAGTACATGTTCTACTGCTTGCATGCATCAAAGCAAGGATTTCTTAATGGTTGCAGGCCCTTTATAGGTAAATCTATAACTGCATTTTGTTCGAAATATCTTGTTGTAAATTTATGGTAGCTAATTTGGGTATGGATGCAGGGCTTGATGGTTGCTTCATCAAGCTAACCACTGGACAGCAAATTCTTGCAGCCACAGGAAGAGATGGCAACAACAACATCTACCCCATAGCCTTTGGTGTGGTTGATAAGGAAGATTCAGAGAGTTGGACATGGTTCCTAACCCAGCTAAGATGTTGCATTGGAAGTGGTAGCAAATTTGGAACCTACACCATTATTTCTGACAGGCAAAAGGTATGCACCCTATCTTAGCCAGTAGTTCAGATATATATTGTTATTAGTAGCTTTATTTATTTTTGTTCATGACCATGGTTATTAATTTACAATCAGGGTCTTCTTAAGGCTATAAATGAGGTGTTCCCTGATTCCCCTCAGAGATACAGCCTCAGGCACATATATGCAAATTTTCAGTCAGCTGGTTTCAGAGGAGCAGAACTAAAGAAGCTAGTAGATCAGGCTAGCTACTCATTCACCAAACATGGCCATGAATTAGCAATGGCAGAGCTTAAAGAAGAGCGTGAGGATGCCTGGAAGTGACTTAAAAAATTCCAAAGGAGACTTGGTGTAGGTCTGCAATGGATTACAATTGCAAAACTGATCTTGTTGTGAACAACCTTAGTGAGGTTTTCAACAAAATGATCCTTGATGTTAGGGCCAAACCAATTAAGACTATGTTTGAAGGAATTAGGACTAAGCAGATAATCAAAAGGCAGAAGACTAGGGAAAAACAGAGAACAATAGGTGGATGATCACACCCAACTATTAAGACAAACTAGAGGAGAATAATAAGTATGCCAAATTTTGTGATGCATATAAGGCAGGTCCTGACATTTGGCAAGTGTCTAGTAAGGAAAATCAGTACTGTGTGAACCTAGCTAGTAAATCATGTGACTGCAGGAGGTGGGACATGACAGGTGTGACATGCAGTCATGCAATAGCAGTAATGAGCAAGATTCACATGCACCCAGAGGACTACGTGCATCAATTTTTCAAAAAAGCACTATATATTGAAGCATACAAAGACATAGTGTACCATGTCCCTGGTCCTGAATTCTGGTCTGACACCCATACTCAGGATATTGAGCCCCCAGTGTTCAAAGAAAAAGCAGGCAAGAAACAGACAACTAGGAGAAAGGGCCAGTTTGAGGTGCCTGCACCAAAGGACACAAGCATGATGGGAACAATTACATGCAGCAATTGTGGTCTACAAGGCCACAGATATACAAACTGTGGGAAAGCTCTAAAACCTAGTCTTAAGATGAGAAAGAACTTACACCAGGTCATTCAAAAATGTCGCATTATTTGTTTAATTATTTTAGGTCTGGTCTATTTACTAACCGAGTTAATTTTGTCATGCATGAGAATAGAGAAATTTTTAGAGGTTCCTCTAGTGCTACACATCCACCTCTACAACCACCACCTCAACACCAAACTTCACAGATGCCAGCATCATCTGCTCCACCTCCTAAAGCAACGAGGAACAGAAAAACAATAACAAGTAAGAGAGGTTCAACATCAACAGTTTCAGCAGGAGCAGCCAGGTCTTCACCAGCACCTGCAACAGGATCAGTATCAAGAAGAGCTCCAAGAGGATCAGCATCAACAAGAACATTCAATGCACCAAGAACATCCACTGGAGAACCAGGGATATTGGCAGGCAAGAGGAATAGGAAACCTCCTAGCAAGTTTGCATCCTATTTCAATGCTAGTGGAAACTATTGAAACTCTATATCTAAGTTTGTGTCCTGCTACTTAGTTTGAGTGTATGGTACTAAGTTTGTGTTCTGCTACTAAATGTGTGTTGTGCTACTAGCCTGCTTAAATTCAGAATGTGTGTTGTGGACATGTTAATTTGTTTGATTTGTTGTACAATGCCATTTCTACAGTTCAGAAGTTACTACCAAATTCATTTTAGAAAAAGAAATCTGCACAAAAAAAAGTCTGGCCTGGGGCTCGAACCCAGGACCAATTGGTTGTAACCATGCATTCAATACCAATGGGCTAGTGTTGGTGATTTGTTTGACTAGCATCGACCGAACTTATTATATGTTGTTAGCCACGTCGTCTGTTCAGCGTGCGTTGCGGCCGGCTGCGTGGTGAGCGTGCGTTGAGTAAAACCAGCCGTTTCGGATTCTACGCCTTTAATACGTGTCCACCCACCACGCTCTCTGCTCACTCGCCCACTCGCCGCTCGCACCGCCCACTCCACTTCCCCTCTCTCCTGTCGAAATCGCCGCCGACAACCACCGCCACCGCCACCGCGATGGACTGGCAGCTGGCCATCGAATCTCTTGCCGGCAACAACCAGGAGATGCGCGCGCAGTACATGGAGATCGCGCGCTGGTTCCCCAGTATGGCGATGATGAGGAACTACGCCCGTGGCGTTGTGAAGGTGATGGCAGCTGCTGAAAATCAGCGCGCCTTCCCTGCCGGCCGCACCATCCCGCCGCCGTCCCTTCTGCTGTGGGCGAAGCGCGAGGTGCAGCGCTCCCCCGACCCCAGGCAGCGCGCCCGATGGTGGATGTACCGCTTGATACGTCTCCGTCGTATCTACTTTTTCAAACACTTTTGCCCTTGTTTTGGAGTCTAACTTGCATGATTTGAATGGAACTAACCCGGACTGACGCTGTTTTCAGCAGAATTACCATGGTGTTATCAGAAACAAAGATTCTCGGAATGACCTGAAACTTCACGGAGCAACTTTTTGGAAAATATAAAAAATACCTGCAAAAGATGAAGGCCAGGGGGCCCACCACCTGTCCACGAGGGTGGGGGGTGCGCCTGCCCCCCTAGGGAACTCCCCCTACCTCGTGGGCCCCTTGGAACTCCTCCGAGTCCAACTCCAACTCTATATATTGTGTTTCGGGGAGAAAAAAATCAGGGAGAAGGATTCATCGCGTTTTATGATACGGAGCCGCTGCCAAGCCCTAAAACCTCTCAGGAGGGCTGATCTGGAGTCCGTTCGGGGCTCCGGAGAGGGAATCCGTCGCCATCGTCATCATCAACCATCCTCCATCACCAATTTCATGATGCTCACCGCCGTGCGTGAGTAATTCCATCGTAGGCTTGCTGGACGGTGATGGGTTGGATGGGATCTATCATGTAATCGAGTTAGTTTTATTAGGGTTTGATCCCTAGTATCCACTATGTTCTGATATTGATGTTGCTATGACTTTGCTATGCTTAATGCTTGTCACTAGGGCCCGAGTGACATGATTTCAGATCTGAACTTATTATGTTTTCATCAATATATGAGAGTTCTTGATCCTATCTTGCAAGTCTATAGTCACCTATTATGTGTTATGATCCGTTAACCCCGAAGTGACAATAATCGGGATACTTACCGGTGATGACCGTAGTTTGAGGAGTTCATGTATTCACTATGTGTTAATGCTTTGTTCCGGTACTCTATTAAAAGGAGGCCTTAATATCCCTTAGTTTTCGTAAGGACCCCGCTGCTACGGGAGGGTAGGCCAAAAGATCTCATGCAAGTTCTTTTCCATAAGCACGTATGACTATATTCGGAATACATGCCTACATTACATTGATTAACTGGAGCTAGTTCTGTGTCACGCTAGGTTATGACTGTTACATGATGAACCGCGTCCGGCATAATTCTCCATCACTGATCCATTGCCTACGAGCTTTCCATATATTGTTCTTCGCTTATTTACTTTTCCATTGCTATTGCTATCATCACTACAAAATACCAAAAACATTACTTTTACTACTGTTACCTTTTGCTACCGTTACCACTACTATCATATTACTTTGCTACTAAATACTTTGCTGCAGATATTAAGTTTCCAGGTGTGGTTGAATTGATAACTCGGCTGCTAATACTTGAGACTATTCTTTGGCTCCCCTTGTGTCGAATCAATAAATTTGGGTTGAATACTTTACCCTCGAAAACTGTTGCGATCCCCTATACTTGTGGGTTATCAAGACTATTTTCTGGCGCCGTTGCCGGGGAGCATAGCTCTATTCTTTGAGTCACTTGGGATTTATATCTGCTTATCATTATGAAGAACTTGAAACATCCAAGAACCAAGATTTATCCCTCAACTACGATGGGAGGTAAGGAACTGCCATCTAGCTCTGCACTTGATTCACCTTCTGTTTTGAGTAAGCTTGCGACACCTAAACCTGCTTCTGCTATTCGTTCTGATATGTCGCATGTTATTGATGATGCCACTTCTGCTATACATGATAGTTATGATGAAACTACTTCTATGCTTGATACTACTGTGCGACTTGGTGAATTTATTGATGAACAACTTGCTAGGGCTAGAGAGATTGAAAATATTGAATCTGATAATACTGATGAAATTGATGATGAAGACTTGCCTGTTATTCCTGAGGGTTATGTTTTTGATAAAGAAGCTTCTTTAGCTATTTTAGCTTGCAAAGATAGATACGAACTCAAGAGGTTATTAGCTAAATGGAATAAGCAATCTCTAAATGCTAGAATGAAACCTGACCCTTCTTTTGCTACTTCACCTATCTGTATTATCGATAAGTAATATGAATTCTCTGTTGATCCTGATATAATTACGTTGGTCGAATCTGATCCTTTTCATGCCTATGAATCTGAAACTGTTGTGACACATCTTACTAAATTGAATGATATAGCCACCCTGTTCACTACTGATGAGAGAACTCGCTACTTTTATATCCTTAAAATATTTCTGTTTTCATTAAAGGGTGATGCTAAGATATGGTTTAATTCTCTTGATCCTGGTTGTGTGCGTAGTCCCGAGGATATGATTTATTACTTCTCTGCTAAATGTTTCCCTGCTCATAAGAAACAAGCTGCTTTAAGGGATATATATAATTTTGTGCAAATTGAAGAAGAGAGTCTCCCACAAGCTTGGGGGAGGCTTCTCCAATTACTTAATGCTTTGCCTGATCATCCTCTTAAGAAAAATGAAATACTTGATATCTTTTATAATGGACTAACCGATGCCTCCAGAGATTACCTGGATAGTTGTGCTGGTTCTGTTTTCAGGGAAAGAACACCAGATGAAGCTGAAATTCTATTGAATAATATGTTGACAAATGAAAATAATTGGACACCTCTGGAGCCAATTCCTGAGCCTATTCCTAAACCAACTCCGAAGAAGAGGGGTATTCTATTTATCAGTCCTGAAGATATGCAAGAGGCAAAGAAATCTATGAAAAAAAAGGTATTAAAGCTGAAGATGTTCAGAATTTACCTCTTATTGAAGAAATACATGGTCTTAATTTACCGCCTGTTGAAGAAACATATGATCTTAATCCCTTACCAATTGAAGAAACTCATGGTCTTGATAACCCGACACAGGTAGTAAAGGTAAATTCTCTCTATAGATATGATAAAGCTGAAATCCCATTTACTAAGTTTGCTAGCCCATGTTTAGATGAGTTTGATAAATTTATGGTTAAGCAAGAAGATTTTAATGCTTATTTTGGTAGACAATTGAAATACAATTCAAATATGCTTGAACACTTGGGTGATTATATGGCTAATGTCAAAGGTGAACTTAAACTTATTAGTAAACATGCTTCTATGGTTACCACTCAAGTAGAACAAGTACTTAAAGCTCAAAATGATTTGCTCAATGAATTGAATAGTAAAGATAATGATAATGTTGTTAGAGTTATGACTAGAGGTGGTAGAATGACTCAGGAACCTTTGTATCCTGAAGGCCATCCTAAGAGAATTGAGCAAGATTCTCAGAGAAATAATATAGATGCACCTAGTCCTTCTAAAAAGAAGAAAAAGAAAAATGATAGGACTTTGCATGCTTCTAGTGAACCTGTTATTGAATCACCTGAGAATCCAAATGATATTTCTATTTCTGATACTGAAACTCAATCTGGTAATGAACCCGAAAGTAGTAATAATGTTCATGATGATGCTCAGCCTAGTAATGATAATGATATAGAAATTGAACCTGCTGTTGATCTTGATAACCCACAATCAAAGAATCAACATTATGATAAGAAAGATTTTGTTCCTAGGAAAGATGGTAAAGAAAGAGAAGCATGGGTTTAGAAACCCATGCCTTTTCCTCCCAAACCATCCAAGAAAAAGGATGATGAGGATTTTGAGCGCTTTGCTGAAATGATTGGACCTATCTTTTTGTGTATGCAATTAACTGATATGCTCAAAATGAATACTTATGCTAAGTATATGAAAGATATTGTTACAAATAAGAGAAACATACCAGAAGCTGAAATTTCCACCATGCTTGCTAATTATACTTTAAGGGTGGAATACCAAAGAAACTCGGAGATCCAGGAGTACCCACTATACCATGCTCCATTAAAAGAAACTATGTTAAAACTGCTTTATGTGATCTTGGAGCCGGTGTTAGTGTTATGCCTCTCTCTTTATATCGTAGACTTGATTTGAATAAGTTGACACCTACTGAAATATCTTTGCAAATGGCTGATAAATCAACTGCTATACCTGTCGGTATTTGTGAGGATGTGCCTATTGTAGTTGCAAACGTTACTATTTTAACGGACTTTGTTATTCTTGATATTCCTAAGGACGATAGTATGTCTATTATTCTTGGAAGACCCTTTTTGAATAATGCAGGGGCTGTTATTGATTGCACTAAAGGCAATGTCACTTTTCATGTTAATGGTAATGAGCATACGGTACACTTTCCGAGGAAACAACCTCAAGTTCATAGTATCAACTCTATTGGGAAAATCCCATCGATTATATTTGGAGGTTTTGAATTTCCTCTTCCTACTATCAAGAAGAAATATGATATTCTTATTATTGGGGATGTGCATGTCCCCGTTGAGGTAACATAGTGTTATTCGAAATTTCTCCGGTTCCATGTTATTCGGAATGAGTTCATTAATAAGACTTGATCAACCTTGTTAGTGGATTCATTTTGATGATCATGAGATGGATGAAACTAGAAGGCACAACCTGCTGTACCCTCCTTTTACTTTCTGTTATTTATATTAAATAAAATAAAAATAGTCTTTTTCTATCTGTTATCTGATTATCCGTGCAATATAAAAATACCTCGAAAATAAAATTTCTCCAAATGCCCTGAAATTTAAATATGATTTTTTCTGAAATATTTGAGAATATTTGGCACTGAGAACACCGCAGGGGGGGTCAACCGCCTGCCCACGAGGGTGGAGGGCGCACCCTACCCTCCTCGGCGCGCCCCCTACCTCGTGGGCCCACGGTGGCCCTCCTCCACTTATCCTTTCACCCACACACTCCTTCTTCCTCCCCCAAACACGAATAACCAGCTCAAACCCGAGTCCAAGCTCGTTTTGCTGCCATTTTCGATCTCCTTGCTCAAAACACCTCCCACAAAACTGCTTGGGGAGATTGCTCCTTGGTATGTGACTCCTCCATTGGTCCAATTATTTTTTGTTCTAGTGCTTTATTCATTGCAATTTTTTGCTGCTTAGGTGACCCTGTTCTTAAGCTTGCATGTCAAATTTATATGGTCAAAAGTAGTTTTGATGCATATTATAGGCCCTAGGCACTTGTAGGAGTAATTGATATCGATATTATTGAGTTTGGTTTACTTTTATTTTGAAGTTACTAAAAAATTCAGAATTTTTCAGAAATGATGAAGAGACTTTTGAGGGGCTCATCGAGTCGAAGCTCGAAGGAAAAGTCACCGAAGCCTAAGTATAATCTGCCTCGCACTGCGGAGGTTTGGGTGTGTGAATGGCCTTCCGATGATTTCTTGAGAGCAGCCGAGATTTATGAAGATTTTTATGAATTGGCTAAGAATGCAGGCCTCACCCCTTTCCTCTGCGACCAACGCGATCAGTATCTCTTACTCATAAATATCTTTGTGCAAAACTTTCATTTCCATTCTAGGAGCTCACCACCTACGGTGGAGTTTCATTTATATGATGAGCATAAGGAGATGTCACTTTATGATTTTTGTCGGGTCAGTTTAGTCCCTTTCGAGGGCAAGACAGAGGAACCACATCGCGAGGATGTGGATGAGTTTATTGATACTATCATTGTAGGGGAAACAAGGAATGTTTCCGATGCACGGATCACTAGCATACATTTTCCTGTTTTACGCTATTTTGCATTATTTGCTAGTCGTTGTTTAATTGGTCGCGAAAACTGTGGAAACCTTAGTGTCCCTGATATTATTATTTTGCTCCACAGTTTATACAGTGATAACTCTGTTAGTATGGGCGACATTATTGCTAAACGGTTAAGTCTGAACCGTACCAAGGGCCCCATCTTTGGAGGCATCTATGCTTCACGCCTAGCTGCATATTTTAACATACCTATTAGGCATTATGAGAAGGAAGAAAAAGTGTTGCCTCATTTTTATTTAGATTATAAAAGTATGGTGGCACATGATTTTATTGTTAAGAATAGGGAAGGAGAGCTTAAATACAAATTGTTCTTTGATAAACATCATTCTGAGACTATTACCCTGCCTGCTCCTTCTTTGTTTGATTTATCTGCAGGCCAGTACCTTGTTTCGTTAAAGGCTATTCATGCCTACCGGAACCCTGCACCAGCTATGGAGCCAGAGACGAAACCACCAGTTGATCCTTCACGACAGTCTAATTACTAGTGGGATCCGGAGATGATTGTCAGCCAGTGGCAATAGGAGTCTTCTTCTTCATCACAGTACGACCCTAACTATTATTATGGATATCCGCCAGGCCAGCCGTGGCCATAGACCAACTTAGGCCAAAAGCCTAAGCTTGGGGGAGTACGTATTTCTCACCGACATTAGATTTATGTTCACATACTCATTGCTAGATGTCGGTGCTCATACTTTTTCATTTGCATCATCCATGCTAGTTAATTTCCTTTTTATGCTTTCTTCTTGTGTGTTCGATAACCTTAATAAAAACCAAAAAAGTTAGTGGTAGCTTTCAATTAGTTTACTTTCCAATGCTTGTAGTAGTAATTAAAAAGAAAACTCAAAAAGATTTCCTGTTCTTCTTTTACTTGTTGGGAGCTCTCCAGTGTAAATAGTTTTATTTGTTTTCTTTCCTTTGGGGGTCGATAGGAGAAGACCATAATTAAATTGTTGAAGTGGCTCTTATATGCATTATTGTTGATCTGACAAAAGAGCCCATATTGCCTTGTCTTCTCCTGTTTATTGAATGCTTGCAGATTCCAGCTTAGTCCAATGCACGTGCACTATTATTATTATTCACATCGTTCGGTCGTGCAAGTGAAAGGCAATTATGACGATATATGATGGACTGATTGAGATGAGAAAAGCTGGTATGAACTCGACCTCTTTTGTTTTTGTAAATATGATTATTTCATCGTTCCTGATTCAGCCTATTATGAATAAACATGTTTGCAATGACAACTAGAGATCATAGTTTCTTGTGCCATGCTTGATTAGCTAGGAGCTTATAATGGTTTACCTTGCGTGCCAACATGCTATTAAAATGGTTATGATGTGGTATGATAGGGTGGTCTCCTCCTCTGAATGATTTAAGTGACTTGACTTGGCACATGTTCACGCATGTAGTTGAAACAAAATCAACATAGCCTTCATGATATTTATGTTCATGGTGGATTATATCCTACTCTTGCTTGCATTCGGTGTTGATTAATTTTAATGCATGTTCATGACTGTTGTCGCTCTCTAGCTGGTCGCTTCCCAGTCTTTTGCTAGCCTTCACCTGTACTAAGCAGGAATACTGCTTGTGCATCCAATCCCTTAAACCCCAAAGTTATTCCACATGAGTCCACTATACCTACCTATATACGGTATCTACCTGTCGTTCCAAGTAAATTTGTATGTGAAAAACTCTAAACCTTCAAATAAATATCATGTTTTGTATGCTCGAATAGCTCATGTATCAACTAGGGATGTCTGTATCTTCCATGTTAGGCGGGTTATTCTCAAGAGGAGTGGACTCCGCTCCTCACTCACGAGATAAATGGCTGGTCACCGGGATGCCCAGTCCCATGCTTTATGCAAACTAAATCAAAATAATTGCAAACAAAACTCCTCTTGGGACTCTTGTTAGTTGGAGGCACTCGTTGTTTCAAGCAAGCCATGGATTGATGCTTGTTGGTGGAAGGGGGAGTATAAACTTTACCATTCTGTTTGGGAACCGCCTATAATGTGTGTAGCATGGAAGATATTGCCATCTCTTGCTTGTTATGTTGACAATGAAAGTATATCGCTGAAAATATTATTCATGTCTATTTCAAAACCGAGCTCTGGCACCTCTACAAATCCCTGCTTCCCTCTGTGAAGGGCCTGTCTATTTACTTTTATGCTGAGTCATCATCCTCTTGGAGCGCACCGTTGTCATTTGCATTCATTGTTGTTAGTTTACATTAAATATGACTTGACTGGATCTCTTTTACCATGAATTACAATGTCTAGTCTGTCCTTGGTCTTTAAACGTGCTCTGCATTTATATTTTGTGGTCTCAGAAAGGGCTAGCGAGATACCATCTTGCTATATCAAATTATGATTGTTTTGAGAAAGTGTTGTCATCTGAGATTTATTATTATTGCTCGCTAGTTGATTATGCTATTGATATGAGTAACTTGAGACCTAAGCGTTATTGCGAATGTGGTTAGTTATAATCTTTGTTGAAAACTTGAATGCTGGCTTTACATATTTACAACAACAAGAGCAAACAGAGTTTGTAAAAGTTTTTCTTTATCACTTTCAGTTTATCAACTGAATTGCTTGAGGACAAGTAATGGTTTAAGCTTGGGGGAGTTGATACGTCTGCGTCGTATCTACTTTTCCAAAGACTTTTGCCCTTGTTTTTGAAGGAAATATGCCCTAGAGGCAATAATAAAGTTATTATTTATTTCCTTATAATCATGATAAATGTTTATTATTCATGCTAGAATTGTATTAACCGAAAACATAATACATGTGTGAATACATAGACAAACAAAGTGTCACTAGTATGCCTCTACTTGACTAGCTCATTAATCAAAGATGGTTATGTTTCCTGACCATGAACAATGAGTTGTTATTTGATTAACGAGGTCACATCATTAGTTGAATGATCTGATTGACATGACCCATTCCATTAGCTTAGCACCCGATCGTTTAGTATGTTGCTATTGCTTTCTTCATGACTTATACATGTTCCTATAACTATGAGATTATGCAACTCCCGTTTGTCGGAGGAACACTTTGGGTGCTACCAAACGTCACAACGTAACTGGGTGATTAT
Organism: Triticum dicoccoides; assembly: GCF_002162155.2. Classification (NCBI taxonomy): domain Eukaryota; kingdom Viridiplantae; phylum Streptophyta; class Magnoliopsida; order Poales; family Poaceae; genus Triticum; species Triticum dicoccoides. The sequence continues at coordinate 521,482,368 of NC_041390.1, read as the reverse complement.
AAAGGAGCATTACAGGTGTCTCCAAAGGTACATGTTGGGTTGGCGTATTTCGAGATTAGGTTTTGTCACTCCGATTGCCGGAGAGGTATCTCTGGGCCCTCTCGGTAATGCACATCACATAAGCCTTGCAAGCATTACAACTAATATGTTAGTTGTGAGATGATGTATTACGGAACGAGTAAAGAGACTTGCCGGTAACGAGATTGAACTAGGTATTGGATACCGACAACCGAATCTCGGGCAAGTAACATACCGATGACAAAGGGAACAACGTATGTTGTTATGCGGTCTGACCGATAAAGATCTTCGTAGAATATGTAGGAGCCAATATGGGCATCCAGGTCCCGCTATTGGTTATTGACCGGAGACGTGTCTCGGTCATGTCTACATTGTTCTCGAACCCGTAGGGTCCGCACGCTTAAGGTTACGATGACAGTTATATTATGAGTTTATGCATTTTGATGTACCGAAGGTTGTTCGGAATCCCGGATGTGATCACGGACATGACAAGGAGTCTCAAAATGGTCGAGACGTAAAGATTGATATATTGGAAGCCTATGTTTGGATATCGGAAGTGTTCCGGGTGAAATCGGGATTTTACCGGAGTACCGGGAAGGTTACCGGAACCCCCCGGGAGCTAAATGGGCCATGATGGGCCTTAGTGGAAAAGAGAAGAGGCAGCCCTACATGGTCTGCGCGCCTCCCCCTTCCCCTAGTCCTATTAGGACTAGGAGAGGTGGCCGGCCCCCTCTCTCTCTTTTCCCCCTCCGTGAATCCTATTCCAACTAGGATTGGGGGGGAATCCTACTCCCAGAGGGAGTAGGACTCTCCTGGCGCGCCACACCTTGGCCGGCCAGCCTCCCCCCTCTAGTCCTTTATATACTGAGGCAGAGGCACCCTAGAACACACAAGTTGATCCACGTGATCTATATTGGGGAACGTAGCAGAAATTCAAAATTTTCCTACGTGTCACCAAGATCTATCTATGGAGAGACCAGCAACGAGGGAAGGAGAGTGCATCTACATACCCTTGTAGATCGCTAAGCGGAAGCGTTCAAGAGAACGGGGTTGATGGAGTCGTACTCGTCGTGATCCAAATCACCGATGACCAAGTGCCGAACGGACGGCACCTCCGCGTTCAACACACGTACAGCCCGGTGACGTCTCCCATGCCTTGATCCAGCAAGGAGAGAGGGAGAGGTTGAGGAAGACTCCATCCAGCAGCAGCACAACGGCGTGGTGGTGGTGGAGGAGCGTGGCTATCCTGCAGGGCTTCGCCAAGCACCACAGAAGAGGAGGAAGAAGAGATGCAGGGCTGCACCAACGAGAGATCGAATCGCGTGTTATGGGCAGCCCTAGGCCTCACTATATATAGGGGAGAGGGAGGAGGTTGCGCCCCCTCTAGGGTTCCCACCCCTAGGGGGGCGGCATCCCTAGATGGGAAACAAGGGGCGGCCAAGAGGGGAGAGAGGGAGGCGCCCCCTAGGGTGGGCCTTAGGCCCATCTAAGCCTAGGGTTTCCTCCTTTTTTCCTCCTAGCTGCCCCTTGGGCCTTGTGGGAGGCGCACCTGCCCATTCAGGGGCTGGTCCCTCACCACTCTTGGCCCATGCAAGCCTCCGGGGTTGGTGGCCCCACTTGGTGGACCCCCGGGACCCTCCCGGTGGTCCCGGTACATTACCGATAAACCCCGAAACTCTTCCGGTGACCAAAACAGGACTTCCCATATATAAATCTTTACCTCTGGACCATTCTGGAACTCCTCGTGACGTCCGGGATCTCATCCGGGACTCCGAACAACATTCGGTAACCACATACAAACTTCCTTTACAACCCTAGCGTCATCGAACCTTAAGTGTGTAGACCCTACGGGTTCGGGAGACATGCAGACATGACCGAGACGTTCTCCGGTCAATAACCAATAGCGGGATCTGGATACCCATGTTGGCTCCCACATGTTCCACGATGATCTCATCGGATGAACCACGATGTCAAGGACTTAATCAATCCCGTATACAATTCCCTTTGTCTAGCGGTATTGTACTTGCCCGAGATTCGATCGTCGGTATCCCTATACCTTGTTCAATCTCGTTACCGGCAAGTCTCTTTACTCGTTCCGTAACACATCATCCCGTGATCAACTCCTTGATCACACTGTGCACATTATGGTGATGTCCTACCGAGTGGGCCCAGAGATACCTCTCTGCTTACACGGAGTGACAAATCCCAGTCTCGATTCGTGCCAACCCAACAGACACTTTCGGAGATACCTGTAGTGCACCTTTATAGTCACTCAGTTACGTTGTGATGTTTGGTACACCCAAAGCATTCCTACGGTATCCGAGAGTTGCACAATCTCATGGTCTAAGGAAATGATACTTGACATTAGAAAAGCTTTAGCATACGAACTACACGATCTTTGTGCTATGCTTAGGATTGGGTCTTGTCCATCACATCATTCTCCTAATGATGTGATCCCGTTATCAATGACATCCAATGTCCATGGTCAGGAAACCGTAACCATCTATTGATCAACAAGCTAGTCAACTAGAGGCTTACTAGGGACATGGTGTTGTCTATGTATCCACACATGTATCTGAGTTTCCTATCAATACAATTCTAGCATGGATAATAAACGATTATCATGAACAAGGAAATATAATAATAACTAATTTATTATTGCCTCTAGGGCAGATTTCCAACAGTCTCCCACTTGCACTAGAGTCAATAATCCAGTTCACATCGATATGTGATTAACACTCAAGGTCACATCCCCATGTGACTAACACCCAAAGAGTTCTGGGTTTGATCATGTTATGCTTGTGAGAGAGGTTATAGTCAACGGGTCTGAACCTTTCAGATCCGTGTGTGCTTTACAAATCTCTATGTCATCTCCTAGATGCAGCTACCACGTTCTATTTGGAGCTATTCCAAATAACTGTTCTACTTGGAGCTATTCTAAATTGTTGCTCCATTATACGTATCTGGTATCTCTACTCAGAGCTATCCGGATAGGTGTTAAGCTTGCATCGTCGTAACTCTTTACGTCGAACTCTTTATCACCTCTATAACCGAGAAAATTCCTTAGTCCACTAGTTACTAAGGATAACTTTGACCGCTGTACTGTGATCCATTCTTGGATCACTCTTGTACCCCTTGACTGACTCATGGCAAGGCACATTTCAGGTGCGGTACATAGCATAGCATACTGTAGAGCCTATGTCTTAAGCATAGGGGACGACCTTCGTCCTTTCTCTCTATTCTGCCGTGGTCGAGCTTTAAGTCTTAACTTCATACCTTACAACTCAGGCAAGAACTCCTTCTTTGACTGATCCATCTTGAACACCTTCAAGATCATGTCAAGGTATGTGCTCATTTGAAAGTACTATTAAGCGTTTTGATCTATCCTTATAGATCTTGATGCTCAATGTTCAAGTAGCTTGATCCAGGCTTTCCATTGAAAAACACTTTCCAAATAACCCTATATGCTTTCCAGAAATTCTACGTCATTTCTGATCTATAATATGTCAACAACATATACTCATCAGAAATTCTATAGTGCTCCCACTCACTTCTTTGGAAATACAAGTTTCTCATAAACTTTGTATACACCAAAATCTTTGATCATCATCAAAGCATACATTCCAACTCTGAGATGCTTACTCCAGTCCCTAGAAGGATTGATGGAGCTTTTCATACTTATTAGCATCTTTTAGGATTGACAAAACCTTCCGGTTGTATCACATACAACCTTCCCTCAAGAAAATCGTCGAGGAAACAATGTTTTGACATCCTATCTGCAAGATTTCAAAATAATGCAGTAATCGCTAATATAATTCCAACAGACTCTTAGCATCGCTACGAGTGAGAAAGTCTCATCGTAGTCAACTCCTTTGAACTTGTCGGAAAACATCTTAACGACAAGTCGAGCTTTCTTAATGGTGACATTTACCATCATTGTCTGTCTTCCTTTTAAAATCCATATGTACCTAACAGCCTTACGACCATCAAGTAGTTCTCCCAAAGTCTACACTTTGTTTTCATATATGGATCCTCTCTCGGATTATATGGCCTCGAGCCATTTTGGAATCCAGGCCCACCATCGCTTCTCCATAGCTCGTAGGTTCATTGTTGTCTAGCAACATGACTTCCAAGACAGGATTATGTACCACTCTGAAGTAGTACGCATCCTTGTCATCCCACGAGGTTTGGTAGTGACTTGATCTGAAGTTTCATGATCACTATCATAAGCTTCCACTTCAATTGGTGTAGGTGCCATAGGAACAACTTCCTGTGCCCTGCCATACACTAGTTGAAGAGACGGTTCAATAACCTCATCAAGTCTCCACCATCCTCCCACTCAATTCTTTCGAGAGAAACTTTTCCTCCAGAAAGGACCTGATTCTAAAAACAATACCTTATTGCTTTCGGATCTGAGACAGGAGGCATACCCAGCTGTTTTGGGTGTTCTATGAAGATGCATTTATCCGCTTTGGGTTTGAGCTTATCAGCCTGAAACTTTTTCACATAAGCGTTGCAGCCCCAAAATTTTAAGAAATGACAGCTTAGGTTTCTCTAAACCATAGTTCATACGGTGTCATCTCATCAGAATTACATGGTGCCCTATTTAAAGTGAATGCGGTTGTCTTTAATGCCTAACCCATAAACTATCGTGGTAATTCGATAAGAGACATCATGGTATGCATCATATCCAATAGGGTGCAGTTATGATGTTCGGACACACCATCACACTATGGTGTTCCAGGCTGTATTAGTTGTGAAACAATTTCCACAATGTCTTAATTCTGTGCCAAACTCGTAATTCAGATATTCATCTCTATGATCATATCATAGATATTTTATCCTCTTGTCACGACGATCTTTCAACTTCACCCTGAAATTACTTGAACCTTTCAATAATTCAGACTCGTGATTTATCAAGTAAATGTACTCAACATCTACTCAAATCATCTGTGAAGTAAGAACATAACGATATCCACTACACGCCTCAGCACTCATTGGACTGCACACATCAAAATGTATTTCTTCCAACAAGTTGCTTTCTAGTTCCATTTTACTGAAACCGAGGCTTTCAGTCATCTTGCCCATGTGGTATGATTTGCATGTCTCAAGTGATTCAATATCAAGTGAGTCCAAATGGTCCATTTGCATGGAGTTTCTTCATGCATATACACCAACATACATGGTTCGCATGTCTCAAACTTTTCAAAAACGAGTGAGCCCAAAGATCCATCAACATGGAGCTTCTTCATGCGTTTTATACCGATATGACTTACGTGGCAGTGCCACAAGTAGGTGGTACTATCATTACTATCTTTTGGCATGAACATGTGTAACACTACGATCGAGATTCAATAAACCATTCATTTCAGGTGTAAGACCATTTGAAGGTATTATTCAAATAAACAGAGTAACCATTATTCTTCTTAAATGAATAACCGTATTGCGATAGGCATAATCCAATCATGTCTATGCTCAACGCAAACACCAAACAACAATTATTTAGGTTTAACACCAATCTCGATGGTAGAGGGAGCGTGCGTTGCTTGATCATATCAACATTGGAAACACTTCCAACACATATCGTCAGCTCACCTTTAGCTAGTCTCCGTTTATTCCGTAGCTTTTATTTTGAGTTACTAACACTTAGCAACTGAACCGGTATCTAATACCCTGGTGCTACTAGGAGTACTAGTAAAGTACACATCAACACAATGTATATCCAATATACTTCTATCGACCTTGCCAGCCTTCTCATCTACCAAGTATCTAGGGTAATTCTGCTCCAGTGGCTGTTCCCCTTATTACAGAAGCACTAAGTCTCGGGTTTGGGTTCAACCTTGGGTTTCTTCACTAGAGCAGCAGCTGAATTGCCGTTTCATGAAGTATCCCTTCGTGCCCTTGCCCTTCTTGAAACTAGTGGTTTCACCAACCATCAACAATTGATGCTCCTTCTTGATTTCTACTTTGTGGTGTCAAACATCGTGAATATCTCAAGGATCATCATATATGTCCCTGATATATTATAGTTCATCACGAAGCTCAAGCAGCTCGGTGGTAATGACTTCGGAGAAACATCACTATCTCATTTGGAAGATCAACTCCCACTTGATTCAAATGATTGTTGTACTCACACAATCTGAGCACAAGCTCAACAATTGAGCTTTTCTCCTTAGTTTGTAGGCTAAGAAAATCGTCGGAGGTCTTATACCTTTTGACATGGGCACGAGCCTGAAATCCCAATTTCAGCCCTCGAAACATCTCATATGTTCCGTGACGTTTCAAAAACGTCTTCGGTGCCTCAACTCTAAACCGTTTAACTGAACTATCACGTAGTTATCAAAACGTGTATGTCAGATGTTCGCAACATCCACAGACAACGTTCGAGGTTCAGCACACTAAGCGGTGCATTAAGGACATAAGCCTTCTAAGAAGCAATGAGGACAATCCTCAGTTTACGGACCTAGTCCGCATAATTGCTACTATCAACTTTCAACTAATTTTTCTCTAGGAACATATCTAAACAGTAGAACTAAAGCGCGAGCTACGACATAATTTGCGAAGACCTTTTGACTATGTTCAGGATAATTAAGTTCATCTTATGAACTCCCACTTAGATAGACATCCCTCTAGTCATCTAAGTGATTACATGATCCAAGTCAACTAGGCCGTGTCCGATCATCACGTGAGACGGACTAGTCATCATCGGTGAACATCTTCATGTTGATCGTATCTACCATACGACTCATGCTCGACCTTTCGGTCTTCTATGTTCCGAGGCCATGTCTGTGCACATGCTAGGCTCATCAAGTTAACCCTAAGTGTTTTGCATGTGTAAAACTGTCTTACACCCGTTGTATGTGAACGTAAGGATCTATCACACCCGATCATCACGTGGTGCTTCGAAACGACAAACTTTAGCAACGGTGCACAGTTAGGGGAGAACACATTCTTGAAATTGTAATGAGGGATCATCTTATTTACTACCGTCGTTCTAAGCAAATAAGATGTATAAACATGATAAACATCACATGCAATCAAATAGTGACATGATATGGCCAATATCATATAGCTCCTTTGATCTCCATCTTGGGGCTCCATGATCATCATCGTCACCGGCATGACACCATGATCTCCATCATCATGATCTCCATCATCGTGTCTTCATGAAGTTGTCTCGCCAACTATTACTTCTACTTCTACAGCTAACGGTTAGCAACAAAGTAAAGTAATTACATGACATTTATGTTGACACGCAGGTCATAAATAAATTAAGACAACTCCTATGGCTCCTGCCGGTTGTCATACTCATCGACATGCAAGTCGTGATTCCTATTACAAGAACATGATCAATCTCATACATCACATATATCATTCATCACATCCTTTTGGCCATATCACATCACATAGCATACCCTGCAAAAACAAGTTAGACGTCCTCTAATTGTTGTTTGCATGTTTTACGTGGCTGCTATGGGTTTCTATCAAGAACGTTTCTTACCTACGCAAAAACCACAACGTGATATGCCAATTGCTATTTACCCTTCATAAGGACCCTTTTCATCGAATCCGATCCGACTAAAGTGGGAGAGACAGACACCCGCCAGCCACCTCATGCAACTAGTGCATGTCAGTCGGTGGAACCGGTCTCACGTAAGCATACGTGTAAGGTTGGTCCGGGCCGCTTCATCCCACGATGCCGCCGAATCAAGATAAGACTAGTAACGGCAAGCATATTGAACAAAATCAACGCCCACAACTACTTTGTGTTCTACTCGTGCATAGAAACTACGCATAGACCTAGCTCATGATGCCACTATTGGGGAACGTAGCAGAAATTCAAAATTTTCCTACGTGTCACCAAGATCTATCTATGGAGAGACCAGCAACGAGGGAAGGAGAGTGCATCTACATACCCTTGTAGATCGCTAAGCGGAAGCGTTCAAGAGAACGGGGTTGATGGAGTCGTACTCGTCGTGATCCAAATCACCAATGACCAAGTGCCGAACGGACGGCACCTCCGCGTTCAACACACGTACAGCCCGGTGACGTCTCCCATGCCTTGATCCAGCAAGGAGAGAGGGAGAGGTTGAGGAAGACTCCATCCAGCAGCAGCACAACGGCGTGGTGGTGGTGGAGGAGCGTGGCTATCCTGCAGGGCTTCGCCAAGCACCACAGAAGAGGAGGAAGAAGAGATGCAGGGCTGCACCAACGAGAGATCGAATCGCGTGTTATGGGCAGCCCTAGGCCTCACTATATATAGGGGAGAGGGAGGAGGGTGCGCCCCCTCTAGGGTTCCCACCCCTAGGGGGGCGGCAGCCCTAGATGGGAAACAAGGGGCGGCCAAGAGGGGAGAGAGGGAGGCGCCCCCTAGGGTGGGCCTTAGGCCCACCTAAGCCTAGGGTTTCCTCCTTTTTTTCCTCCTAGCTGCCCCTTGGGCCTTGTGGGAGGCGCACCAGCCCACTCAGGGGCTGGTCCCTCACCACTCTTGGCCCATGCAAGCCTCCAGGGTTGGTGGCCCCACTTGGTGGACCCCGGGGACCCTCCCGGTGGTCCCGGTACATTACCGATAAACCCCGAAACTCTTCCGGTGACCAAAACAGGACTTCCCATATATAAATCTTTACCTCCGGACCATTCCGGAACTCCGCGTGACGTCCGGGATCTCATCCGGGACTCCGAACAACATTCGGTAACCACATACAAACTTCCTTTACAACCCTAGCGTCATCGAACCTTAAGTGTGTAGACCCTACGGGTTCGGGAGACATGCAGACATGACCGAGATGTTCTCCGGTCAATAACCAACAGCGGGATCTGGATACCCATGTTGGCTCCCACATGTTCCACGATGATCTCATCGGATGAACCGCGATGTCAAGGACTTAATCAATCCCGTATACAATTCCCTTTGTCTAGCGGTATTGTACTTGCCCGAGATTCGATCGTCGGTATCCCTATACCTTGTTCAATCTCGTTACCGGCAAGTCTCTTTACTCGTTCCGTAACACATCATCCCGTGATCAACTCCTTGATCACACTGTGCACATTATGGTGATGTCCTACCGAGTGGGCCCAGAGATACCTCTCTGCTTACACGGAGTGACAAATCCCAGTCTCGATTCGTGCCAACCCAACAGACACTTTCGGAGATACCTGTAGTGCACCTTTATAGTCACTCAGTTACGTTGTGACGTTTGGTACACCCAAAGCATTCCTACGGTATCCAGGAGTTGCACAATCTCATGGTCTAAGGAAATGATACTTGACATTAGAAAAGCTTTAGCATACGAACTACACGATCTTTGTGCTATGCTTAGGATTGGGTCTTGTCCATCACATCATTCTCCTAATGATGTGATCCCGTTATCAATGACATCCAATGTCCATGGTCAGGAAACCGTAACCATCTATTGATCAACGAGCTAGTCAACTAGAGGCTTACTAGGGACATGGTGTTGTCTATGTATCCACACATGTATCTGAGTTTCCTATCAATACAATTCTAGCATGGATAATAAACGATTATCATGAACAAGGAAATATAATAATAACTAATTTATTATTGCCTCTAGGGTAGATTTCCAACAGTCTCCCACTTGCACTAGAGTCAATAATCCAGTTCACATCGATATGTGATTAACACTCAAGGTCACATCCCCATGTGACTAACACCCAAAGAGTTCTGGGTTTGATCATGTTATGCTTGTGAGAGAGGTTATAGTCAACGGGTCTGAACCTTTCAGATCCGTGTGTGCTTTACAAATCTCTATGTCATCTCCTAGATGCAGCTACCACGTTCTATTTGGAGCTATTGCAAATAATTGTTCTACTTGGAGCTATTCTAAATTGTTGCTCCATTATACGTATCTGGTATCTCTACTCAGAGCTGCGGGGGTAGAAATCAAGAAGGAGCATCAAGTGTTGAGGTTAACAAGACCACTAGTTTCAAGAAAAAGGGCAAAGTGAAGAAGAAGGGGAACTTCAAGAAGAACAGCAAGCAAGTTGCTGCTTAGGAGAAGAAACCCAAGTCTGGACCTAAGCCTAAAACTGAGTGCTTCTACTGCAAGCAGACTGGTCACTGGAAGCGGAACTGCCCCAAGTATTTGGCGGATAAGAAGGATGGCAAGGTGAACAAAGGTATATGTGATATACATGTTATTGATGTGTACCTTACTAGAGCTCGCAGTAGCACCTGGGTATTTGATACTGGTTCTGTTGCTAATATTTGCAACTCGAAACAGGGACTACGGAATAAGCGGGAGCTGGCAAAGGACGAGGTGACGATGCGCGTGGGAAACGGTTCCAAAGTCGATGTGATCGCGGTCGGCACGCTACCTCTACATCTACCTTCGGGATTAGTATTAGACCTAAATAATTGTTATTTGGTGCCAGCGTTGAGCATGAACATTATATCTGGATCTTGTTTAATGCGAGACGGTTATTCATTTAAATCAGAGAATAATGGTTGTTCTATTTATATGAGTAATATCTTTTATGGTCATGCACCCTTGAAGAGTGGTCTATTCTTATTGAATCTCGATAGTAGTAATACACATATTCATAATGTTGAAGCCAAAAGATGCAGAGTTGATAATGAAAGTGCAACTTATTTGTGGTACTGTCGTTTAGGTCATATCGGTGTAAAGCGCATGAAGAAACTCCATACTGATGGACTTTTGGAACCACTTGATTATGAATCACTTGGTACTTGCGAACCGTGCCTCATGGGCAAGATGACTAAAACACCGTTCTCCGGTACTATGGAGAGAGCAACAGATTTGTTGGAAATCATACATACCGATGTATGTGGTCCGATGAATATTGAGGCTCGTGGCGGATATCGTTATTTTCTCACCTTCACAGATGATTTAAACAGATATGGGTATATCTACTTAATGAAACATAAATCTGAAACATTTGAAAAGTTCAAAGAATATCAGAGTGAAGTTGAAAATCATCGTAACAAGAAAATAAAGTTTCTACGATCTGATCGTGGAGGAGAATATTTGAGTTACGAGTTTGGTGTACATTTGAAAAACTGTGGAATAGTTTCGCAACTCACGCCACCCGGAACACCACAGCGTAATGGTGTGTCCGAACGTCATAATAGTACTTTACTAGATATGGTGCGATCTATGATGTCTCTTACTGATTTACCGCTATCGTTTTGGGGATACGCTCTAGAGACGGCCGCATTCACGTTAAATAGGGCACCATCAAAATCCGTTGAGACGACACCTTATGAACTATGGTTTGGCAAGAAACCAAAGTTGTCGTTTCTTAAAGTTTGGGGCTGCGATGCTTATGTGAAAAAGCTTCAACCTGATAAGCTCGAACCCAAATCGGAAAAATGTGTCTTCATAGGATACCCATAAGGAGACTGTTGGGTACACCTTCTATCACAGATCCGAAGGCAAGACATTCGTTGCTAAGAATGGATCCTTTCTAGAGAAGGAGTTTCTCTTGAAAGAAGTGAGTGGGAGGAAAGTAGAACTTGACGAGGTAACTGTACCTGCTCCCTTACTGGAAAGTAGTACATCACAGAAAACTGTTTCAGTGACACCTACACCAGTTAGTGAGGAAGCTAATGATAATGATCATGAAACTTCGGATCAAGATACTACTGAACCTCGTAGATCAACCAGAGTAAGATCCGCGCCAGAGTGGTACGGTAATCCTGTTCTGGAAGTCATGCTACTAGATCATGATGAACCTACGAACTATGAAGAAGCGATGGTGAGCCCAGATTCCGCAAAGTGGCTTGAAGCCATGAAATCTGAGATGGGATCCATGTATGAGAACAAAGTATGGACTTTGGTTGACTTGCCCGATGATCGGCAAGCAATTGAGAACAAATGGATCTTTAAGAAGAAGACTGACGCTGATGGTAATGTTACTGTCTACAAAGCTCGACTTGTCGCGAAAGGTTTTCGGCAAGTTCAAGGGATTGACTACGATGAGACCTTCTCACCCGTAGTGATGCTTAAGTCTGTCCGAATCATGTTAGTGATTGCCGCATTTTATGATTATGAAATTTGGCAGATGGATGTCAAAACTGCATTCCTGAATGGATTTCTGGAAGAAGAGTTGTATATGATGCAACCGGAAGGTTTTGTCGATCCAAAGGGAGCTAACAAAGTGTGCAAGCTCCAGCGATCCATTTATGGACTGGTGCAAGCCTCTCGGAGTTGGAATAAACGCTTTGATAGTGTGATCAAAGCATTTGGTTTTATACAGACTTTCAGAGAAGCCTGTATTTACAAGAAAGTGAGTGGGAGCTCTGTAGCATTTCTAATATTATATGTGGATGACATATTACTAATTGGAAATGATATAGAATTTCTGGATAGCATAAAGGGATACTTGAATAAGAGTTTTTCAATGAAAGACCTCGGTGAAGCTGCTTAGATATTAGGCATAAAGATCTATAGAGATAGATCAAAACGCTTAATTGGACTTTCACAAACAACATACCTTGACAAAATTTTGAAGAAGTTCAAAATGGATCAAGCAAAGAAAGGATTCTTGCCTGTGTTACAAGGTGTGAAATTGAGTAAGACTCAATGCCCGACCACTGCAGAAGATAGAGAGAATATGAAAGATGTTCCCTATGCATCAGCCATAGGATCTATCATGTATGCAATGCTGTGTACCAGACCCGATGTGTGCCTTGCTATAAGTCTAGCAGGGAGGTACCAAAGTAATCTAGGAGTGGATCACTGGACAGCGGTCAAGAACATCCTGAAATACCTGAAAAGGACTAAGGATATGTTTCTCGTATATGGAGGTGACAAAGAGCTCATCGTAAAAAGTTACGTTGATGCAAGCTTTGACACTGATCCGGACGATTCTAAATCGCAAACCGGATACGTGTTTACATTGAACGGTGGAGCTGTCAGTTGGTGCAGTTCTAAACAAAGCGTCGTAGCGGGATCTACATGTGAAGCGGAGTACATAGCTGCTTCGGAAGCAGCGAACGAAGGAGTCTGGATGAAGGAGTTCATATCCGATCTAGGTGTCATACCTAGTGCATCGGGTCCAATGAAAATCTTTTGTGACAATACTGGTGCAATTGCCTTGGCAAAGGAATCCAGATTTCACAAAAGGACCAAACACATCAAGAGACGCTTCAACTCCATCCGGGATCTAGTCCAGGTGGGAGACATAGAGATTTGCAAGATACATACGGATCTGAATGTTGCAGACCCGTAGACTAAGCCTCTTCCACGAGCAAAACATGATCAGCACCAAGGCTCCATGGGTGTTAGAATCATTACAATGTAATCTAGATTATTGACTCTAGTGCAAGTGGGAGACTGAAGGAAATATGCCCTAGAGGCAATAATAAAGTTATTATTTATTTCCTTATAATCATGATAAATGTTTATTATTCATGCTAGAATTGTATTAACCGGAAACATAATACATGTGTGAATACATAGACAAACAAAGTGTCACTAGTATGCCTCTACTTGACTAGCTCATTAATCAAAGATGGTTATGTTTCCTGACCATGAACAATGAGTTGTTATTTGATTAACAAGGTCACATCATTAGTTGAATGATCTGATTGACATGACCCATTCCATTAGCTTAGCACACGATCGTTTAGTATGTTGCTATTGCTTTCTTCATGACTTATAGATGTTCCTATAACTATGAGATTATGCAACTCCCGTTTGCCGGAGGAACACTTTGGGTGCTACCAAACGTCACAACATAACTGGGTGATTATAAAGGAGCATTACAGGTGTCTCCAAAGGTACATGTTGGGTTGGCGTATTTCGAGATTAGGTTTTGTCACTCCGATTGCCGGAGAGGTATCTCTGGGCCCTCTCGGTAATGCACATCACATAAGCCTTGCAAGCATTACAACTAATATGTTAGTTGTGAGATGATGTATTACGGAACGAGTAAAGAGACTTGCCGGTAACGAGATTGAACTAGGTATTGGATACCGACGATCGAATCTCGGGCAAGTAACATACCGATGACAAAGGGAACAACGTATGTTGTTATGCGGTCTGACCGATAAAGATCTTCGTAGAATATGTAGGAGCCAATATGGGCATCCAGGTCCCGCTATTGGTTATTGACCGGAGACGTGTCTCGGTCATGTCTACATTGTTCTCGAACCCGTAGGGTCCGCACGCTTAAGGTTACGATGATAGTTATATTATGAGTTTATGCATTTTGATGTACCGAAGGTTGTTCGGAATCCCGGATGTGATCACGGACATGACGAGGAGTCTCGAAATGGCCGAGACGTAAATATTGATATATTGGAAGCCTATGTTTGGATATCGGAAGTGTTCCGGGTGAAATCGGGATTTTACCGGAGTACCGGGAAGGTTACCGGAACCCCCCGGGAGCTAAATGGGCCATGATGGGCCTTAGTGGAAAAGAGAAGAGGCAGCCCTACATGGCCTGCGTGTCTCCCCCTTCCCCTAGTCCTATTAGGACTAGGAGAGGTGGCCGGCCCCCTCTCTCTCTTTTCCCCCTCCGCGAATCCTATTCCAACTAGGATTGGGGGGGGGGGGGGAATCCTACTCCCAGAGGGAGTAGGACTCTCCTGGCGCGCCACACCTTGGCCGGCCAGCTTCCCCCCCTCTAGTCCTTTATATACTGAGGCAGAGGCACCCTAGAACACACAAGTTGATCCACGTGATCTATTCCTTAACCGTGTGCGGTGCCCCCAGCCACCATATTCCTTGTTAATACTGTAGCTGAGTTTAGGCGAAGCCCTGTTGCTGTAGTACATCAAGATCGTCACCACGCCGTCGTGCTGACGGAACTCTTCCCCGACACTTTGCTGGATCGGAGTCCGGGGATCGTCATCGAGCTGAACGTGTGCTCGAACTCGGAGGTGCCGTAGTTTCGGTGCTTGATCGGTTGGATCGTGAAGACGTACGACTACTTCCTCTACGTCGTGTCATCGCTTCCGTAGTCGGTCTGCGTGGGTACGTAGACAGCACTCTCCCCTCTCGTTGCTATGCGTCACAAGATCTTGCGTGTGCGTAGGAATTTTTTTGAAATTACTACGAAACCCAACAGTTTTGGACTCTAACTTGCATGATTTGAATGGAACTAACCCGGACTGACGATCTTTTCAGCAGAATTACCATGGTGTTATTTATGTGCAGAAACAAACGTTCTCGGAATGACCTAAAACTTCATGGAGCAACTTTTTGGAAAATATATAAAATACCTAAAAAAGATGAAGGCCAGGGGGCCCACCACCTGTCCACGAGGGTGCGGGCGTGCCCCCCTACCTCGTGGGCCCCCTGGAACTCCTCCGACTCCAACTCCAACTCTATATATTGTGTTTCGGGGAGAAAAAATCAGGGAGAAGGATTCATCGCGTTTTACGATACGGAGCCGCCGCCAAGCCCTAAAACCTCTCAGGAGGGCTGATCTCGATTCCGTTCGGGGCTCTGGAGAGGGGAATCCGTCGCCATCGTCATCATCGACCATCCTTCATCACCAATTTCATGATGCTCACCGTCGTGCGTGAGTAATTCCACCGTAGGCTTGCTGGATGGTGATGGGTTGGAAATCATGTAATCGAGTTAGTTTTGTTAGGGTTTGATCCCTAGTATCCACTATGTTCTGAGATTGATGTTGCTATGACTTTGCTATGCTTAATGCTTGTCACTAGGGCCCGAGTGCCATGATTTCAGATCTGAACTTATTATGTTTTCATCAATATATGAGAGTTCTTGATCCTATCTTGCAAGTCTATAGTCACCTATTATGTGTTATGATCCGTTAACCCCGAAGTGACAATAATCGAGATACTTACCGGTGATGACCGTGGTTTGAGGAGTTCATGTATTCTCTATGTGTTAATGCTTTGTTTAGGTACTCTATTAAAATGAGGCCTTAATATCCCTTAGTTTCCGTAAGGACCCCGCTGCCACGGGAGGGTAGGACAAAAGATGTCATGCAAGTTCTTTTCCATAAGCACGTATGACTATATTCGGAATACATGCCTACATTACATTGATTAACTGGAGCTAGTTCTGTGTCACCCTAGGTTATGACTGTTACATGATGAACCGCATCCGGCATAATTCTCCATCACTGATCCATTGCCTATGAGCTTTGCATATATTGTTCTTCGCTTATTTACTTTTCCGTTGCTATTGCTATCATCACTACAAAATACCAAAAACATTGCTTTTACTACTGTTACCTTTTGCTACCGTTACCACTACTATCATATTACTTTGCTACTAAATACTTTGTTGCAGATATTAAGTTTCCAAGTGTGGTTGAATTGACAACTCAGCTGCTAATACTTGAGAGTATTCTTTGGCTCCCCTTGTGTCGAATCAATAAATTTGGGTTGAATACTTTACCCTCAAAAACTGTTGCGATCCCCTATACTTGTGGGTTATCACCGCTCATCCACCACGCCGCCGGTCGCCGCGGACCACGTCACCGACGCCGTCCTCGCTCTCCCAGCCCCAATCAACAACGCCTACTGGGAGAGGCGCAATCCATGGGTCCTTGGGCCCTATGACGACTCTGACCGCGAGTCTTCTGACGACGAGTCCAGTGACGATGATGAGGACGAGTCCTCTGACGACGAGGTGGATGAGGTCGTCGTCCTCTCCGACGACGAGCCTGAAGTGCAGCTGCTGGCTCCCGTCCTCGACACCGTGGAGGGGGACAGGAACCTCCCAATCCACGTGGATGCATTGCCGGAGGTCGCCGATCTCCCAGACGGCATCGTCATGAAGCAAGAACAAGATGGCGGCGAGGAAGATGTGGTGGAGCCGACGCCGGGCAAGAAGAAGAGGGTGGCCGTGACTGCGGTGCGTTGCTCCCAGTGCCTGAAGATGCTGAAGAAGGAGGAGTGAAGTGCTGACTTCAGTTACTTTAGCGCAAAAATATTCAGTTTCGTCAGTCCTGAACTTTCGTAAGTTCAGTAAGTTCCTAGGTTCAGTTTCGTCAGACACTATCTACTACTAGTTGCTATCTATGTCAGGCACTATCTACTACTAGATGCTATATATGTCAGACTATGAATGGCAGTACTATCTATCTATGTCAGACTATCTATATATGTTACTTGCTACTTGCTACATATGTTAAGTTATTTGGCAGGCTATCTAAGCTACTTGCTATATATGTTACTTGCTACTTGCTACTTCCAACTGTGTCACTACTGTCAGTTATCCACACATGATATATGCAGAGTAAAATAGCCTCATCATAGATAAAACATTCTTACTTAATTAACTTAGCATGAGTACTCACTTAGCATAGTAGGTCTTAACATAAAATTCATTACATCTTAGATAAAACCAACTAGTTCTTAAACCATAAGAGTACCTCCCTCCCTCATACCATTCTGAAAGCACATGAAACTTTCCCAAAATATACACCTAACATGCATGACATTCCAAGGCCAGATATATATAGGCGTACTGATTACTTAACCCACACAACAAGCACTTCACTCATTCATAATTGCATTGATCCTCTCCAGCTTATCTTTGATGGCATGCCCAGCATTGAGCAGATCAGCAATCAGATACTCCAGCTTCTTCTTCTCTTGCTTAAGTAGGTCCCTATCCCCCTCCACTTTCTTCATGGTCTTCCTCATGTTCTGAATGATATCTGCTTGGCTTTGAAGAATGCACCTTTGCTCCTTGGCAAGCTTCATCTTTTCCATACTTATCTCAATCTTTGCTTGATCCTCAAGTTGTTTCTTCTTTGCATTTAGATCATTGATTGCCTGTCTGGTATAGTCCATGTCATGAGACATCTTGCCATCTTGATAGTCAAAATGCTTGGATACATCTTCCACCAACTGGCTGTAGTTGTTTGATAGGAAATCAATTTCCTTCTTTAGCTTGGCCACCTCTTTCTCATGGGCTTGTTTGTCCTTCACCCTCCCCAAGTTCTGCTCATGGTACATGTCCCAAATCCTTGTTAGGCACCTTTGTAGAATCTCTGGCCAATGACCATCCACCCACTCCACAACCCCACAGTTCACACCTACATCCTACAGAAGCAATTATTTATAATTAAGCACAAAGCACTTAGTAACAAACTTAGTACAGATAACTAAAGTCATAAAGTCATTTCATTTAACTAAAACCCTTTGTTTAAATCAATATGCTCTCTGAATTATGCAAACATAATTCTTTCATAGTAAGCACACAACACCTGACTTAGCATCAGAGATAAATTCAGTTAACAACAATATTTAGCAATAGATATAAATTCATTTAACTCTGTTCTCTTTCAGTTAACAGCTATATTCAGTTAACACCTAACAAATACATTCAGTTCACAGTACACTAAAGATCTCTGCATGTAGGTGTTCTCAGGTTCAGTCATGTATTGAATTCAGTTAACTAAAGATCTACTTGCACATATAGCTTTCATATGTATGGCACTTTCAAGTTTCAGTTCTAAACTACAGCACACATCTCTGCACATCACACATCTCTGCACCACATGCTGCACCACACATCTCCAGCAGCAAAACACATCACACATCTCCACCAGCAAAACAAGTTAGCGTGCAAGATTTAATACCTGCTGCACAGGACAACCCAGGAATCGCCTCCCAGTCAAATCACCTTCAAAAGCCACCATCTTCTTCGGCCTCTGATGATGCATCATGCACATCGGCTCAGATTGAGTGTATGAACCACAGAAAGATGGTTCCACCACACTGTCAGGGGTTTCCTGCAAAAGAAACTTCGAATCAAACCAAAAGCAACTTGGAATCTCCTATTTTGATGAACTAACCCTAACCCTAACTCTGTTCCACCATTATGCACTTACAAAGAGCTGAGGATCCATTGAAACCATGTTGATGTCCTCGTCCGAGCTCTCCACGTCATTTCAGGATGGCATCCTCAACTTTCTACCGGCAGCAATCGCCGCGGCGGCGACGGCGATAGGCTGACCTAGCTCAGAGCACCAGGGAGAGGGAGAGGATGAGGACGAGTGAGAGCGAGTGAGGAGGAAGAGAATGAGCGAGTGGCTGAGCTCGCTCTAACTTATTGGCCCACCGACAGCCGCCGTTCCGACAGCGGACGGGCCGTTAACGACCATCAACGCGCGGCGGCCGTCCGTTGGCCAGCGTGGCAACTGATTCGCGAGCCCAACCGGTCAGATTCGGGGTTAGCGCGAACGAAGCGAACGATTTCACGACTTGGTAGTTTTTTATCACGGTTTAGGACAAATTTGGTAGTTTTCGCACAAAATCGTAGTGGTAGTTTTTTTTCACGTTTTCGTCAATTGTGATAGTTTTTGGTTAAACACTCGAGATTTATGTGATGTACTGTGTGAGCTATTGTTGCGTGCGTTCTCGGGTCGGCAGGACGGACACGGATGGGCGTCTGTCTTCCCTCCCGTGTGCCATCAGCATGAGTTATTGAGTTGCTCCCCCATCCATTGAGGCGCTCCGTTAAGATCGAGGCGAAGTAAACCTCCTGCTCCCTGGCACGGCACGCATCTAAATGCGTACGGTAGCACCACGATGGCATTGCACTTGCCCGGTTGACCCTATGTTTCGGCCAAATCTCGGCTGGAAATCCGTAGTGCGTGCATTGAATTGAACTCATGGCACATGGGATGGGAGGGACCGGGAATATTGCCCCGGCCCCCGGCCAAGCACATCAATTTTGCGTAGTACTACAGGCATAGGCGAGAAATAAATTGGCGGTAGTAGCTCCCGTTTGCAAGAGAGACAAGTCGAGGCTCCAAAATCTGGCCTCACATTCACAAGCACAGTTTCCAGGATTATTGGCGCACACTGGGCTGCTTGCGATGATCAGACGCAGCTTTCAGCATTACACTGTGCAAGATTGCTGGATTTGGACCGCTAACAACGCTGACCACAGCTTCCAGATTGGACCACAACGTGACAGTGAGACAGGACTTGGACGTACCAAGCACAACGAAATATCGCATAAATGTCGACCGAAAGCAATCTTGTGTGCAGCAAAGAGATTAAAGACATAGGCTGCCGCGGCGGAACGAGATCCTCTAACGTAGAACAAAACTACTGCAGAGGGACGTTCAACACAGATCACCGTCCGTGCAGCATCCAATGGCAATGGCTAAATACCGGCAAAACATAGCTATGCCATCGGCCCATGAGCACGATGCGGCCCAGTCCAATGAGATGGTGCGAGGATGACAAAAACGTGATAGCTTAAGAGAACACGGTGCCCTGCTCGTCGATTTGTAAGTAAATTGTAAATCTCTGCCTTTCTTTTGCCATCTTGAGATTTGCTTTAATAATAAGAGTGGAATTAGTCGAGCTGTCGTCATCAGATTTATTTTGAATTCGATAAAGCTTTGCGCCACTCTGCATCGATCTTGTAATTAGGGCAACTTCAACGCGCCGACACAAATGAGCCGTGCATGTCCGTTTGCATCAAAACGGATGAAAACACCGGTCCAACATGCCGACCCAAGCCTAAAATCAGTCCGCGTGCTGTTCATCTAGACGCATTTCTCGCCCAATCTGGCCACTTCTCCGTCGCCGTCCAGTTCACTCATCGTCGTCGTTCGCTCGCCGAAGGAGCGCTTGGCCAGACTCATCGTCGCCATTCACTCGCCGCGCAAAGATGCAACTCCAGTGCGCCGACGCACATGGGTGCGGATTTTTCCCGCTTTTTCCATTTGGTCGACCGATCGAACGCGTATGTGCCACCCAAAGTTCACTTAAATTTAATTAAACATAAATTAAAAACTGTAAAAAATAAGATTGATGCCACCTAGCGGCTGTCCAGCACACTACCCTATGTGTCGTCATCCGCGTCGATGAGGATGACAAAGTGCGGCGCCCCCCTCCCCCCTCCGGGAAGGCCTGCTGCCGCATCGCCCGCGCTGCCTCCTCCGCCGTCTGGGGCGCCAGCGACTCTGCTGCACGACGACGCGATAGTACGAGTGGGGGTCAACCTGCAGAACGTGGGAGAGATTGACATCGGGCCACGACAGTGACGCGCGACAATACGAGTGGTGCAGCGAGCGGTGCACCGGGAAGTGGAGCCTGTCCCGTGGCCAGCAACCCCTCCCTACACACAGCACTAGCGCGAAGGCGTCCGGAGGCGGTTGCGGCGGCCCACGGGACGAGCTGGCGCAAGCGTCAAACTTGGCCTTGCCCTTGCCTTTGTTGTTGAAGGAACCCATGGCGAACACGCGGGATAGCTAGGGTTTGTTGTCGCCGGTGAGGGAGCGCGCGAGGGTGGCCAGATTGGACAGCGACGAAGAAGTGGCCAGATTGGGCGGGAAATGTGTCCAGACGAACAACGCGTGGATTGATTTTGGGCTTGAGTTGGCACGTTAGACCGGTGTTTTCGTTTGTTTCGATGCAAACGGATACACACGAATCATTTGCGTTAGCGCGTTGGAGTTACTCTAATTACAAGATCGACCCAGAGTTGCACAAAAACTTATCGAATTCAAAACAAATCTGATGACGATAGTTAGACTAATTCCACTCTTATTATTGAAGCAAATTTCAAGATGGCAAAAGAAAGGCAGAGATTTGCAATTTACGTACAAATCGATGAGCAGGGCACCGTGTTCACTTAAGCTATCGTGTTCCGTCGACCTCGTGCGTTTTCTCGTCCTAGCAACATCTCATTGGACTGGGCCGCATCACGCTCATGGGCCGATGGCTTCGTTATGTTCTGCCAGTGTTTAGCCGTTGCCATTGGATGCTGCACGGACGGTGATCCGTGTTGGACGTCCCTCTGCAGTAGTTTGTTGTACGTCAGAGGATCTCGTTCCGCCGCGGCCCGCGGGACGGAGTAGACAACCTTGCTTGACAGAGCAAGCGAGCAACCATCCATTTCCAGAGACGAGATAAAAATCACGAGAAAGAACATCATCTAAACTGGAGTACTCAAAAAAGTTGCCCTTCCTTCGACGATCAGTTATTCCGCCATAAACACGAAATGGTCTACAACAACATGACACGGACGGGGGGAGATGACGCCAATGCAATGACAGACGCACACACAACACACGCGGCCATGTCCACGGCCACGGACACCGACGACGACAGCCGGCCAAACCTAAGCCGACGACTGGAACACAGAGAAAAAGTAAAGACGGAACTGACCAAAGTCACGGACACGCTACTCTTCCTTGCACCACTCAGCTCTTCTAGCACTGGCACGGTAATAGTAGTCTTCTTTTGTGCCCAAATGCCCTCTGCTATCTAAAGACTAACCATATGACTGTAGGTAGATGGATGGAATTACTTGGTAGGATCTCTTCTCTGAGTTCTTTCTCGAGCACCGTTGATGGATCTTGACGGCTAGAACTTGTTGCTGTACCAGAAGACCCCCTTGCGGTCCTCGGGCTCGACGTAGATGCACTCCTTGGCCTCGCGCCATGTGGCCTTGGCGACGGGGGTGGGGTCGAACTGGTAGTACTCGCCGAGGATGGGCTTGATCGCCTTGGTGGCCTCCATGGCGTGGTAGTGCGGCATGGTGGAGAATAGGTGGTGCGCCACGTGCGTGTCCGTGATGTTGTGGAACACGCGGTTGAGGATGCCGTAGTCGCGGTCCATGGTGGCCAGCGCCCCCCGCAGCCAGTCCCACTCCGTCGAGTCGTAGTGCGGCAGCGCCGGGTGGGTGTGCTGCAGGTAGGTGATCAGGACCAGCCAAGCGTTCACGATCAGCAGCGGCACGCCGTAGACCCGCACCACCCACCAGAACCCGAACGACGACACGAGCTTCAGCAGAGCCAATGACACGGCCAGCACTCCGACGTCTGAGATGAAAATCTGGGCTCGCTCCCGGTCGTTGTAGATCGGGCCGTAGGGGTCGAAGTGGCAGGCGAACCGCGGGTACGGGCGGCCTGAGGCGTTGAGCGCCAGGTACAGCGGCCACCCGAGGGTGAGCTGCACGACGATGTGCACCAGACGGCCGACGGGGTTGTTGTAGATGTAAGGGGTGTACCACGCCAGCGCCTCCTTCTGCTTGGGGACGAACACCTCATCGCGCTCCAGCGACCCGGTGTTAGAGTGGTGGCGACGGTGGCTGTACTTCCACGAGAAGTAGGGGACGAGCAGCCACGAGTGGAGCACCAGGCCGACGGTGTCATCGAGCAGCGAGTAGTCGGAGAAGGCGTGATGGCCGCACTCGTGCGCGATGACCCAGACGCCGGTCATGACGCAGCCCTGCACGACCCAGTAGAGCGGCCAGGCGCCCAGCTGCAGCACGCTCGGGAGGGTGGGGATCCAGACCAGCGCCGCGTACAGCAGGGCCGCGACGATGACCAGGTCATGGACCACGTAGGAGAAGGACTTGATGATGGAGCGCTGGAAGCAGTGAGGCGGGATTGCCTTCTTGATCTGACCCAGCGTGAACGGCGGCTTGTCCGTCGGCGAGCGCTGGTAGGCTGCCCCGCCGTTGGCGCGGCCGAGCTGCTCCTGCTTCTCCCGCTCCTTCTCCGTCATCCTGCCGCCGGCACCCATGATGCTGCAGACAACAAAAGAGCACAGGTGGTCAGATGGCACGAACGAAGTTATATCGTACTCTAGCATAAGAGATTAAGAACAGAACAGTATATTCTAGCAGCATGATTCTACATAATTGCTATGAACGAAAATATCTAGCAAGCGGGCTATACTTTACTCTTGTTCTGCTGGCGCACGACAGGGGCAGCGACGCAAGGAAAACACGAGGGGGTGTTATATCATCGCCAGTGGTGGTGGTGGCGTGCCCCGATGCTAACAAGATAAAATATTCCTCCCTTCAAAAATATCCCTTTCCCTCTGAAGAAAAGAGATAAAATATTCCTAGATGACATGCCAAGTGGGGGGATCGCGGCATGTGCGAGCCCAATGGCATGTTCAGATTCCCTTTCGGGTGCGTGCACCGCAGCTGCTTCACATGCACTGCTGCTAAGCGAAATTCAGATCCGCCCAGCCCATGCCTCTGAACAATCACAGACAATCGGCTGCCGTACTTCAGTAAAACACAGGGATAAGGTGACCGATCAAATGGTCAAGTAAAGCAAAGATATGCGCAAGAAACTCGTTCAAAATGAGGCAGTGCACCGCGAGTCCGGCTCACACGCATGTACATATCTAGTAAGATAAGGTGATCAAATCCTACCAGACACACCTTGGACGGTCAAATATAAGCCATCGGCCGTCTCTTCAAGTAGAACGCCAATATGGACGAATACGTCTCTCTCTCCCGCCTCTGTACTACGACCAAGACATATTCAGTCAGAGCCGAGTCACCCACCTACCACCCCTCGTCTGGAGCACACCTCCCCACCGCAGCTCACCTCAGCGCAGCAGTGGGCGACCGAGACCAAGGAACAGCAGTAAAACGAGGCACCACGTGATCATCACGTTGAACAGCGCGCATCTTGACACGGTAGGTGGACTTCCGATTCAGATGCCATCTTGACACGGAGTAGCTTTCAAGACAGAAAGAGAAGTCCCACGGCCAAACCATAAACCATAATACAGGCAGCTCCGGATTGCGATGTTCAACTTTACTGATTCATGGCAATAAACCCCCGCTAGCCGATTGATTAGGACTGGCCTGCTAATTCGCGGCAGGCATTAACCCTGGATTACACGGCTGTAGGCGACCGATTAGGACTGCTGGCTCCGCGTGATTAGGAGGAGGACCATAGCGCGGCAACAGGGCGCGCATACGGGCTACTACCTACCACGGCTGCCTACAGGGCAAGTACAGAGCGCGGTGCCATCCAAGGTGGACGAGGGCCCATGGGCACCCAGATCTGCGCCTTTGGTCGCTTGTGCGCGTCCAGCTAAGCTGTCTGCGGCCGGAAATGAGAAAAAAAAGAGGCGGTGCAGGCCCGCCCTGTGGCTGTGGGCCTGGATCCGCCAAATATTGCGCAGGCTCTTTCTGGCCCACGCAGGCTTTTCTGTACCTTAGCGCAGGCACGCGGTCGTGGGGTGACGAAACGGAAGGGGACAATCGCCACCGTCCAGGCGCCGGCGACAGGATATCTGACGGGGTCGTGAATCACGGTGACTTTTTCTAGGTCAGGAGCAGCGCGCACGAGCCCGCCAGCCGCCGCCGCCGCCGCCGACCAGCGCGTGCGACGCGACGTGCTGAAAGGAACGGCCTAACTTTTTCTTTCTTTCTTATGATGATATGATAGTATCCCAACGACTTGAGCACGAGAAGCATATGGCTCCGCCTGCCGTGCTTCGTTGGAAAAAGAGATTTTCTGTGCTAGTCATAACGGCCACGGCATCGGCCTGCCTCTAAACTGAAAGATTGCCTGTCATCAAAGGCCAATTAGTGTTACCCGGGAAAAAGATATGCAATTGGTGTTGCTACGGCCTAATCACGACCTGGAGTAATTCTGTTTGTGTTTCTCAATGAAAACCGGGGACTACAATTTTGGTGCAGCTTTTCAAACAAAACTAGTACTAACGGGTAGCTGACAAAGGCAGCTGCGCCAGAAAAGATGGCGGATTCTACGAATCTAAAATGAGTGGTAACGGCCGAGGTGCAGAGATCAGGGCCCAAAAGGCATACCGAAATATCTGGATGCCATCCGCACCAATATTCTGCAGATCTGGTAGCAAGATGCAGCAGAATCCGCGTTTAAATGTCTATATACGCGCATCAGCGCTAATCAGGGGCGATTCGCTCTAATCCTGCCCGTTGCTGCCTCGGGCGAAACAGTGCATGGGACACGCGCATTTCGCTGGGAATTCGGTCGGAGGTAGGTGCAGGGGCCAGCGGGGCGGCGAATTGACGGACCGGTGGCAGGAATCAGGAGCGGCAGCAAAGAGGGGAGAAAAACAGCAGCCCCTCGAGCTCCTCTCGTGGCGGCGCCGCCGGTGGCTCCACGAGGGATAGGCCGGGAAACGGGATGGACGCGGCAAGGCACCCTGCCTACTCGCCATTCCCCACGGCCAAAACGGCCGGAGCAGAGCAGATTCCGCGCGAATCCGCGCCGAAGAAAATGAATCTAGGAATTAACCATACGAGCGACGGATTCGCGGGGGCGACGAATGGCGATACCTGATAGGGGTGGTGGTCGAGGCGGCGGGAGCGGGGCAGATCGGGCCGGCGGACACCACACACGCGAGCGCGCGCACCCTCTTCCCTCTCCGGCGCCTCTGCTCCTCTTGTTGACGGGACGAACGAGTGGCGGGGGGAGGAGCAGGCCGCCTCCGAGTCCACCGGTGGGGGGTGCTATTTAAAAGCGCCCCGTCCCCTCACGCGCGCCCGCTGGCGCGTGGGCCCCGAGAGCCAGATGGGGCGCACTGACCCAAGAAATCTGGCCCCGTACACGTGTCGCGATTTGTATCGCTCGTCTGAGGGGGCTGTGGCCCGGGTCTCGCATGGCGGGCCGCCGGCCGTCCGTTCGGGCCATCCGACGGCGGGGAGCCTGCCACCAGAATGGCGTGGGATTGACCACTAGATATAGCGGCAATTTTGTCAGTCTGCTGAGGCCTTTCCCCTGCACAGAAGTACAGCAAACAGATCCTGGATGATAGATACTACTCCTTTTGTAACTTCGAAAAAACATATTTTGAAGATTACAGAAAAAAATTGTGAAACAAAATAGCAGATAAAAAGGAATGCCCACATGTAAATTTTGGTGATTTTTTTATTAATTCACGGTGCAAACATCTCCAGACAAAAATTATGGTACATGTGTATGTTTATATTAGTTGCAAAAAAAGTATGCTTATACCATGTTTTTTCTGTGGGGATGGTTATCGTGTTGTAATCTTAATCTAGTACTCCCTCTGATCCTAGACATTGTATAGATGTTGCAGTCAATTAATTCGAATCAGAGGGAGTAGTATAGTAGGGTGTCTTAACTTATTATACTTATACGCAACTTGACAATTACCATTTTTCTTGATGAGTTAAACACTTACGTTAGTACACATATATATACATTATCTATTCACATTTTTTTAAACTTGTTGAAATGAATTTTCACTCAAGTTACAATATCATAGTATGATTCAAGGATTAGAAATGGCATGTTCATGAAGATAAATATATGCCATGTGCATCTGAAATATTGCACGTGGTTTTCCACCGGCCAATCATTCTTTCTCAGGTCTATGTAACATACGGTGTCCACCTGTCAAGGCAACCAAGAATTATGTTGTTTATTGGATGAGTGGCATAGCTTCTACCATTTTGCGATAGAGATTAAAGTTTACCCGGAAAAAATAGAGATCAAAGTTCAATTTTAGTCATGCATTTGTCTTCCCCGATTTGAATATTATTTTATATCGTAAATCATCTGTCTATCGGCGATAAAGCTATATGATGACCTGTCGGCCTTTTAAATTCCACGATGATGTGCCCGCTGCAAGCACATTTATGTGGTGCATGTCTACAAGTTAGACTTGGTGTTTCCATATAAGCAAGCATTCGCAGTATCGGACATGTTGCTAGTTCATTTGGCAACTATTACATTTTCTATTATTGTGATTCTCCTCAAACTTTTGTGTATAAACTTTATGAGACAATTTTAGTCTGTTATATACTTTTTCCAACAAAAATATCTAAAACCTCAAATACTAATTGCAAAAGGCAAAACCCAACAAATGAAAAAAAAGAGTATAAATAATAGCATGATGACATCGTATTATCATGTAATCCCTATGTTCACAAATGTAACACATTTTTAGAGAATTCGAGAAGCGCCCAAATCATTGTAAAGACACATTTATGTCCTCGATTTTGAATTTTGAATCGCCCAGCCTAGCGTCTTCCTTGTCACGCCCTGCACGCCCGCGTGGCTGTACCAAGCATCTTTGATTTCAGGATGTCGCCACGCCAAGAAGACAACGCCTAGGAGACAACACTCCTCGCTCATCACGTCGCCGTTCCAAGGTGTTCATCGGCTAACACGTAGTCAAGTACCTGGCGCTCCTTAACACGCGCTAGGCACTTCACCGAGAACCAAACGCTACTCGCCCGATCAGCTGGCGCACCTCACTGCAAGCAGCAACACCTCCTCCCTTTCTCTGCTTCTCCTCTTCCAGCAGTAGATCCTCTGAATCAGCAACATCAACAACTCCTCATCTCCATCAGCGACTCCTCTGCATCCTCTACATTGGCGGTGATGGATTATGGATGGGCTTAGGCCCATATAAGACAATAATCCCTAGTTAATCTCTAAGTCCCATGAATGTGCACGGTAAGTGGTGGAAAGTTTAGTACCATACCGCTACAATAAGAAAGAGTGAGACTTATTTATAAGGGCTGCTCTACCACTTGCTATTGGGAGCTTGGGAATAGGAGTTGTACACGTGCGCTCCTCCTCCGCCGCCCGCCTCACCATGCCACGCCTCACGGAAGGGTTATCGGAACCACTGGTGAAGTTATGGGCCTTATTGGGCCTTAAGGGAGAGAGAGGGAGCAGCCAAGGGCTGGCCGCACCCCTCCCATGGGCCTAGTCTGAATTGGACTAGGGGGAGGGGCGGCGCTCCCTCCTTCCTTCTCCTTCCCCTCTCCTTCCTTGTTCTCCTAGTACGACTAGGAAAGGGGGAATCCAACTCCTACTAGGAGTAGGATTGCCCCCCTTGGGCGCGCCCTATAGGGCCGTCCGGCCTCCCCCTTGCTCCTTTATATACGAGGGCAGGGGGGCACCCTAGAACACACAAGTTGACAATTGTTTTAGCCGTGTGCGGTGCCCCCCTCCACAGATTTCCACCTCGGTCATATTGTCGTAGTGCTTAGGCGAAGCCCTGCGTCGGTAACTTCATCATCACCGTCAACACACCGTCATGCTGGCGAAACTCCCCCTCGGCTAGATCTAGAGTTCGAGGGATGTCACCGAGCTGAACGTGTGCAGATCACGGAGGTGTCGTGCGTTCGGTACTTGATCGGTTGGATCGCGAAGACGTTCGACTACATCAACCGCGTTACTTAACGCTTCCGCTTTCGGTCTACGAGGCTACATAGACACACTCTCCCCTCTCGTTGCTATGCATCTCCTAGATAGATCTTGCGTGATCGTAGGATTTTTTTTAAAATACTATGCTCCCCAACATACCGTATTTGCCATGTTTACTCTATACTCATGGTTTAGATTAGTCGGAAAGGTGCTAATATTTCCAACAATCCAAAAACCTTATTTTAGGCAATTTTTAACTCATGGCTTCGCCGCTACTCTGAAACCGAAATTTTTTATCGGGACGCATTTTAAGCGTTGACAGACTAGGACCACCTTGTGGCTCACAACAATGAATGTGTTTTAGGTTGGTGGTGTGTCTCCCACGGCAACGATTGCTCCTGAACAGGAGAATGCGTTTAGGGAGGCAACCACCATCTTTGTGCGAGCCATTCTTACTGTGATCGGAGACAAGTTGGTCGACATGTATCTCCATATGCGCGCTGCCAAGATTTTGTGGGATGCACTCGAATCTAAGTTCGGCGCAACCGATGTTGGAAGCGAGTTGTATGCTATGGAGCAGTTCCATGATTACAAAATGGTTGATAATCGTTCTGTATTGGACCAGGCCCATGAGATACAATGCATCGCTAAGGAGCTGGAGCTCCTGAAGTGTGAGTTACCAGACAAGTTTTTGCGGGTTTTATCGGACAAGCTAGAGCTCCAAATGACTGATGACACCAAGTGGATTATGATGAGAGATTTTAATTGTATAAGATACCCAAGCAATAGAAATAGATCTGGTGGCATTTTCTGTTATGCTCAACTTTAATGAGGCAATTAACACATTAGCCCTGATTGAAATTTCTCTCAAGGGCATAAATTATACTTGGAGCAACATGCAAGATGCACTTTTGTTGGAAAGACTTGATTGGGTATTCACATCAGAGGCTTGCACAACTCAATATCCAAACACTATAGTTCTACCTTTAGCCAAACCAATATATGATCGTGTTCCATGTTTAATCCAAATTGGCACAATATCTCAAGAGCAGTAGTATTCAGATTCGAAAATTATCGGATGGGAGTTGAGGGCTTTAAGGACTATGTCAAGTAGAATTGGGAGCATGACATTCATATCAGAAACAACCTCATCAAGGCCCCTCTCTCTTCATTGTTTTTTGTACTAGTTGCTGATATATTGTAATAAATACAAATGAAGCTATGCAAAATAACCTCATCAAGGCTGCTTTGTAGAGTCATTCTTGCCCTGACTTCCCTGTTATTCAATATGCCGATGACAGTGTGCTCATCATGCCTGCATGCTTATCTCAGCTTCATCATTTGAAAAACCTTTTGATGCACTTCACTGCCTACACTGGACTCAAAGTAAATTTTGATAAATATATGATGGGGCCCATTAACACTAATCACAGCAAAATGCTTGCCATGCCCACAGTTCTGGGTTGTAGTACTGGAAGTCTACCATTCACATATTTGAGGCTGCACTTGTGCTTGACAAAACCTAGACTGGAAGCTTTTTTTCTAGTCCTTAATAGAATTGATAAAAGGTTTGTTGGTTGCTCAACATTTCTCTCCTATGGTGATAAACTAACTTTCATTGAATCTGTTTTCACTAGCCTACCCCCATTAATCATGTGTACACTTATGCTCCCTGCTGGAATTCTAGAGAAAGTTAATAAATACCCGAGACACTATTTCTGGAGAAAGTATGGAATGGAGGATAGGGGCGCTGCCCTTATTACTTGGGAGAAAGTCTACCCGCCATAAGATAGAGGGGGTTTGGGAGTCCTTGATTTGGCAGTTCACAATAAATGCCTTCTCATGAAACATCTGCACAAATTCTTCCAATATGAAAACCTTCCATGGGTTAAGCTCATTTGGGAGTCCTACTACCCTCATGGAATTGTTACAACCAGGGGTGTGGGCTCTTTCTGGTGGAAAATTATTTGCTAAAATGATACCTGATTTCAAGGCAATGGCTCAAGGTATTATCGTTCAAGGCAACACTATTCTTTTGTGGCAAGATCACTAGGGACATGGTATTTTTGAAGACAGATATCCTAAGCTATATTCTTTTTCTTCCAAAGAACATATCACAATTTAAGAGTTCATCCAGGCTCGAGAACCCATTCAAAGTTTCCACACCCCCATGTCTGTACAAGTGTATCAACAACTTCAGGAACTTCAGCACATCACCCAGGCTATTCTCCAGACAACAAATATTTGTGGAAGTACCACTGGGTGATTCTTGCTTTTCATCTATGAAACTACATAAGAGATTAATCTTTGGGCCACCTGCTGATCAAGTCTTCAAGCAGCTTTGAAAAAAATCTACCATGCTCAGATACAAGATTTTCTTTTGGCTTCTTCTTTAGGACAGAGTTAGGACAAGAAATGTTCCACACAAAAAATCTTTCCATCTGCCATCATACAAATGTAAAGTCTGCCAAGACAATACTGAAGAAATAAGTCTCCATCTTTTCTAGGACTGCCCATTTGCTCTTAACTGCTGGGACTCAATTATTGGCATAAGAATAGAGGGAATTCAGTTCATGATGAGATCAATCTGATAACTCAAGCTCTGCCTGGCCCAATTTCTCTTGAGATAACCATCATGGGATGCTGGCACATAGGGATGCAAAGAAATGAAAAAAAAATCTTCAGAGCTTAGACACCATCAGTTACATCTCGGAGAAGATTGTTCAGGGCTGATCTACTATTACTCGGGCATAGAATCAAGAATAAGTTTAAGGGCTAGCTTTGCACCTGGATTGATCAACACCTACTCCAATTCTTTATGAACATCAAAGTTTTTCCTAGAGCAGGTATTGGATAGGACATTTGCCTTGTAATTAGCCTCTTTTGCCACCTATACATATATCATTTTTATTAATATATGTCATAGAACGATTGTTCTACGGTCTCACTTATAAACTATATTCTTTTTATCTTTCTTTATTAAGAAACCCCAGCTTTCTAGTCAATTGCTTAAAAGTAGCAGCACCGGCCATGTCATATCACAACTAGCTCATCTATATAAATTTGTGATTGTACATCATAAACATGGCCCTTTTTTGTACACCAGTGTTGTAGTTTGTCAAATTGGTAGATTAATTATTTCTTATCATTAAAATTGTGTTCCAAGATGGACTAGGAGTAGCCCTAGTTTTTTAGGGTTTTTAGAGCACATGCGGCTGCACTTCCCTTTGATCTGCCACTGCCATTATGGGTTCCCCTGTCCTCCGTGGGTCACTATGGCAGTGGGAGGGTAGGGGCCCCCGGATCTATGTGCTTGGTTCGTGTTCCTTAGGGCTTGTGATTTTTTTCCTATTGTCGGTGAAGTCAGGGCATCAGTGGGAGATGGGAATAATGGTTCCTCGACTTCTCCCATGTTGATTGCCTTCCTGGGGGGGTATCGAGGAGTCAGAGGATGGTGCCAATCATCGGGTATTCAGTCTGGCGTGATTAGTGTTTGTCCACGGCGGCGATGACTAGTGAAGGACATGCCATTGTGACATGTTTCTCTTCCGATGTCCTATCCCCGTCTGACAAAACTTAGCCAAATACAGCTTCGTGGGGGAATTTGTAAGATTTTCGCCCCCCCTCCTTTCTGGCATAGTTGAGATTATCGTCTGGCCCTCGTCAGTGCTATCTTCACCAAGAAGACGATCTTCTAGATTGTGGTTGTCGGTCTTTTTTGATCTATATTGATGATTTTTCAACCATGGCTTCTACAAGTTCGTGTGTTTGAACAAGGTGACTTCGCTACGGAGGTGTAGAGTCAGCAACGGACTGTGCTCAAGACGCGTCGCCGATAGATACAAAAAGAAAAGGACGCTAATTTCTCAACGACTGCCTGTAATTTTATATTTTTCTTAAACAATTGTAACTTAAATGGCCGACAGAATCCCTAAAACTACCCACAGTGGAAGTAACAACCTTCGTCTCGGTGTATAAATCATTCGCGTAGTTCTAGGTTAACAATTTAACTATCTAAATATGTATAATATGTGATAAAAATATATATTTAGAAACTACATCCGTGTAGAAATCTAGTGATGTACTTTTCATGACATATAACACATATTTAATTCCTCAAATCGATGATCTAGAATTACGCGAATGACTTATACATAGACGGAGGGAATAGGTAGTAACATCACATTTATCTAGACAAAATAGATGATATGACATGTAATTAATGAAGAAGAGAGACATGTGGTAACATAGCTAGTTGCAGTAACATCACACATATCAAGAAAAGATGAGTCTACAACCTAATAAAGACGTGATACATGACACAACACATATGTTACTACCCACTGTGAAGATAGTAATATAGACTAGTAACATTTGCATGTTACTACCCATTGTGACTAGTCTTAAATTTGGTGTGCCCTCGCACGGAATCCAACGACTTTGCAAACAACGAAGTAATTGTGTGGCCGGAAATAGAGACACCTTCATGCCCCCTGCGAATTTTCGTATGGACCGGGGCTTTCGAAAGAAATGTTGTTGCGACGTTGAAAGATGACTCGTTGTGTTCTTGTAGAGGCAACCCAAGTGTATGTGCCTGCATGTGGTGGCAACAGCGAGCACGTGGTGGCGTACCCTGAACTGAATCGCACGGATCGCCCTCACCGGCCGATCGATGGATCGAAGACCCATTTTCCCATTTTCCGTAACCGTCAATTAATCAAAGCGTCAACTTCCTCTCAAGTTTAACACAGCCTTGGTGAAATCCGCCGACTTGTTAATCAATCCTATCAGCAGCTCAGGATCCGATCGGGGGAACCACATGGGCCATGGCCACGTAACATTTCATTAGGATATTCTGCAATCCGATACTACGATCCTGATTGCTCATTTTTCTTCACGGGCGATGAATGTACGTGGGCAATTTGACTTGGGCATAAACTCCCTTGACAAAACTTCATGCATTACGTGGACATATTTTATTTCGACGCCGGACAGCTCGCCGAATAATGGTTTTATTACGCGTCCTTGTCTCGTTTTGCGTCATCGGAGCATATTCGTAGCAACTTGCTCGTTGTAATACATGATCATGAATCGCTAATTGGTTTTGCAAAATGCAACTTCATGTGTTTCTCTGGACCATTGGATGCTCGAAACTGCTACCGATGTAGGGCTTTTTACAGTCTATCACAGGACCGTCGAATCCAGAAATAACCATAAGATTAAGTATAATAAGGTGATGTAGATGGACTCTAAAATTTTAAATATTATATTTTTGCTAAGTTGGATGAGAAAGAAAAGAAGAGAGAAAGTAACCGGGCTGTAGATTTACAGCCGTCTATAGCACAGGTTACAAGAAGCTACTACCTCCGTTCTGGTTTATTGGTCCTATTGTATTTCGTGCCAATTTCTGACCATAGATTGAACTAACAAAATATTCATGCATGTCACAAAAAAATATTACATTGAAAACTATGTTCAAATACGATTCCAACGGTATATTTTTTGTTGACGTGCATTAACATTTTGTTAGTTAAATCTTTGATCAAAATTTGACATGAACTATAAAAAGGATCTATAAATCAGGACGGAGATAGTATGTGAGAGTGTATGATAGGCCATGTGATATAAAATAATACCTTCTTGTAACCTATTATTATATATATATTGTTTATTACATTGGCTATACATGACATGACAGTATGTTATATCGGCTATCCATCTCCTTGGTGAGGTGGATCAATCAATTATAGGTGTGTCCAGTCGGGCTTGTAAATCATGCTACTCGCTAGTTAGGGTAGACCTCGCATGGTGGCGTACCGTACCAGGCAGAGGAGTGGTACGAAAGCTAGTCAGTGATTCACGTCTCTGAAGCATAACTCTGTCTACTACTCTACTCTTTTCGGTGAAGTTTCATACTACGAAACACGTTTATTTCTCTTTATTGTCGCTTTACAGCTGATCAAGGCGTTCCAACCAAGTCATTGCGGTTGCGGTCCGTCTTTGCCGTAAGCACTGGACTAATTAAGTCAGATCAATTAGGCACGTTCAGTGGGGAAAACATTTCTCACTTGTTAAACAAAAATCTTGTGTCAGGTTTCGGTTTCTGTTCCACTAATCCTTTATAGTTTGCGGCCATGTCTTCTGAACTCTCTCAAGGAAGACGAGTCACTGCAAATTATTGTGTGCTGTACATGTGCATAGTTCAATTCCTTGTATCAGAAATTTAGTGCGCAGGCCAGGCCATTTGGCAGACAAAACAAGACAATGCTAGAAGCAATCAGCAGTACGTATTGCCACTTGTAATCAAGTGACATCTTCCGTTCGTTCGTGCACAAGGCAACTGCAGCAACGCACGGAACTCTTTGCTGGCAGCTGCGCCCATGTGGAGTGATTTACGTGTTTGAGAGGGAGGGAGCATACGTGCCGACTAATTCAAGCGGAACTATTCATTCACATGCAAGAAATCATAAGGCGGCGAGGTCCCCAAAGTTCATGACTTCTACCTCGGTTGGGAAAATTTCGGTTCAAGGTGGTACTGGTACGGCATGTTACACTGCTCGCTCACCCAATCTTTTTCCCGGGGCCGAGCAACAAACATAAACGGAACAAAAGAAGCGACGAAAAAGATTCGTCGTGTCGTTGGCCACAGACCAAAGCGGCAAAAGTAGCCGGACATCATGCAGACATGCACGTTCCAAAGCCGGGACGCCCCCAAACTCGTGAGTTGGTGCACGTGCATGCATATGCATGCCGAATGCGTGATCCATCACGCAAGGCAAGCGCGACAAGAAGACGACCAAAACAAGTAGCCGACACTCCACTGCCAGTGCTGCTACAGGCACCAGGCGATGACAAGCCCAAGCGGCGAGCTAGCCTGACCTGTTGCCTCGCGTGCCGAAGCCGCCGAGCTGACGGATGGCGAGACGCCATGTACGTGTCGCCAACGGCCACGACGCGTGGTGGAAGTGGCGCGACAAGTGGACGGCCGCGGGCAGCGCTGCGTGCGCGCGCGCCGTCCGTGTTCGCTTGTCGCGCGGCGCCGCGCGCACGGGTGCGGGAATCGCGGTGGTGTCTGGAGCGACGCGCTCGTCCCGTCTCACGCAGGAGCTGCATTTGTCTGATCCGTCCGTCCATGCCGCAGGTTGGCTCCGGCACGGGCTTGATGAGGTTTTCGTTCGTGGAAGTATGCGAGCATCTCCAGCGGTGGTGATCACTGGGACTGACAGCTCGCGAGCGTGCAACTAACGGCCGACCATATATCTCGCCTTCAGCGAGTCTGGCTTCGGACTCGCTGAAGGGGAAGCAGCTGGGCTGGCCCACGAACACGGGAGGCCACAGCCTCTTTTCCCTTTTTTTACACCTTTTCTGCTTTCTGTTTTACTTTTACTTTTGTATTTTTTACACTTTTAAAATATTCTTAATATATATATTACAAAAATAATCTTTAGAAAATATTTGAATTTTTTTGAACAAGTAATTGGAAAATGTTTAACAAGTATTTAAAAACATGTTGATAATATATATAAAAATATTTAGTAAGTATTTATAAATGTTGAACCAGTTTTGAAAAATGTTGAACATGTATATAAGAATGTAGAATGAAAAACAAACCGGAGGGAAAAAGTGGAGAATAAAAAAGAATATTGAACAAGTATTTGGAAAAATGTTGATCATGTATATAAGAATGTAGAATGAAAAAGAAAAAGAAACAAACAGAAACAAAAAGTAATACCGAAAAATAAACCAAAATAAAAAGTAAGAAAAGAAACAGATGCAAAAAGAATGAAAAAAGGAAATGAAACAAAAGAAAACAAAAAAGAATGAAACAAATCCGAGAAGAAAAAAGAAAGAATAGAAAATTCGAAGAAGAAAAAATAAATGAAACAAAAGAAAATGGAAAGAAAGAAAATAAATGGAGAAGACAGGCTCGGTCGCCTCTAGTTGGCCGCGATCCTACTTCTAAGCAGTAACTCAAAGCGGGTGGAATGGTTAGTTGCACTGGCGATCTCCCTGGAGAGGAAATAGCTCTCATGAAAACTAACGAGCTTTCGCGCACAGCGCGCGATCTGAAATGGGCTGACCCATTCGGTTGTCTCATAGTGAGCTGCTATCAAAATCCCAAAATAATATCACTCTATCGAGGAGTCAAATTCACAACCCCAAGATATAGAGTAAGAGTTGTTTACCACTTAAGCTGCTGAATATTAGTGATTAATAGGCCAGACGAATATATAAGAACTAAACATGGCGACAGATAAAAAATCAAAGTTTTTCTACCATTGAACATTTTTTTATACGCTGGACAGTTTTTAAAAACACATTGATAATTTTTTTGATATACTGTGAACATTTTTTAAGTACACAATGAACATTTTTTTAAATAAGTTGAACATTTCCTTAATGTATGGTGAACATTTTGCTAAATGTACGATGAACATTTTTATAATGTATGATGAACTTTTTAATAATATATGGTGATCATTTCCTTAATATATTAATATATGATGAACATTTTTGTAATACGCGGTAAACTTTTTATATAACACACAAATAATAGAAGAAAATAAAACATAAAAATAAACAAGAAACAAAACCAGAACGAAAACCACTGAAAACGAAAAAAACAATGTAGAAACCGGAAGCAAAAACCACAGAAGAAAAACGAAAAAAAAACCCTCACAGGAAACAGCAAAGGAGGAAGCAGGAGGGGGCGAGCAACACGCGAATCCCGTACATGGGCTGGCCCAGCCAGAGGCTCGCCTCAGCAAATGCACGACGTTTTGATGCTAACGCGCGTCAAATAGGACCCGCCATTGGGACTCCACCAACCATCTTTTTAGGTTTTCATTTTTAGGTGGACTGGTTTGGCAACTCCGCAATAAACCCAACGACCTGAACTCAGGGTAGACCCATGGCAAGGATTCGGCCCAGCAGGGTCGCCAGGAGAATCACGGAATTGGGCGTGCCTATGTCTCTTGGGACCTCTTATACCGTGACCTGCACGCTAGGAAAGAGGGCAACACGCACCTCCATGTGCGATCCTGGGGCGGCCCCGGTGTTGGGCATGGCTCCCTTGTTTTTCCCTTTCTATTTGTTTTTTTCTTATTTAAAAAAGTTCAGGATTTCAAAAAGTTTTAAAATTTCAAAAAACTTTCTCTAATGCAAAAAAATTCACATATTTTAGAAATGTTCACAAATTTAGAAAAATGTTGACAATTTCTATTTTTTTAATTTTGATGAACACAATATAAATTTTTAAAGATTTTTTAATTTCCATGAACATTTTTTGTATGTGGTGAACAAAGTATAAATGCAATAAACATTTTATTTAGTTTGATGAATACATTTTGAATTTGAGAACATTTCAGGAATTCGCTGAATTTTTTGAATAAGATGAATATTTAAAAAAGTTATGAGCGCTTCTTAATAGATGAACATTTTCTGAATTCGCTGATTTTTTTGAATTTAAAGAATGTTCACTGATTAGAAAAGAAAATTCAATAAAGAATTACCTATTTGAAAAATGTTCCCAGATTTGGAAAATGTTCGTGAATTTGGAAACAAGAAGTTGAAAAACAAAAAAAATGAAATTGACAAAAAGAAAATAAAAAATAAAAATGAAAAAAGGAAAAAAAGGATAAACGGTTTGTGTCGTGGTTTTGTCACGGCAGATGTCCTAGAGAAAGGACTTAGTCGTGGAGCCATCGCGACGGGTTAGCTTGAAGAGGTTAAAGCGGACACAAGGACGCAAGAGAGTTTATACTAGTTCGGCCCCTTCGATGAAGGTAAAAGCCTACGTCTAGTTGTTATGGAATTGATGGGGTTTCGATGATTAGGGAGCAAACAAGCTTCGCTTATGTCTCGAGTTGTTGTCTGTTGTCCTTGAACCACCGCCGGGTCGTCCCCTTATATACACGGGTGACTCCCGTCGGCTTACGGAGTCCCAATACCGGCTCATAGATGTGTCCGGTTTGGTCTCTACTTATTCCTAACTTGCAATACAGGTTAACTACTAACACCGGTTTACGGCTACAGGTCTTGAACCGACCATGGGCCTTGAGCCCTCCTCTGTCTTCTTGGGCTTTAACATACTTAACTACTGACGAAGTTAACCCGGCCCAGATAGGCCGGTTTACGCCCAGTAGTAATATCCCCAACATTAGGCCCCAGATTGATTTGAACGGGTTCATATCAATCCTTTAATAAAAGCTTCATCTTCAACATCTTTTTATAAATTGGTAAACCGCCATGATGTCATCTTCTCTGATTGCTGTAAACCGGAGTGACGTCACCTGTCATAACGAAGCTATCCATTATGCTTCTTTGTTTAATAGATCGGCGGAAATCGAGGCGACATCTCCGTTTTGTGGCCCCTTGATTGTCGTGCTTGACTCATGTTCTTTCGCCTTATAAATAGGACCGAAGGGTCATTTCTTTTCTCCTTCCGTGCCTTCTTCGTCTTCCTCGCGTCGCCAGCCTCGGAGCTCCGCCGCCGCCGTCGACCTCTGCCTCATCCTTGGCCGCTGCATCAACCTGAGCGCACCAGAACATCGCGGCAACCTTCCGCATCTTCCTTAGCTCCGGTAAATCTTCTATCCTTTCCCCCGTAGATCTGGCCTAGGGTTTCGCAGTTCTTCAGTGTTCATCGTCTGCATCTTGCTCATACGATAGATCTTTAGATGAATCCGCCAATCTTTACTCTGTGCAACGATAGTTGTTTGACCTTCGCCTTCACTTATGCATCTCAAACCATAGATCTATATGAACGTTTTGCTCATTGGTTCGGTACTGCTCCTTT
>NC_041390.1:521433535-521442288 GCF_002162155.2 Triticum dicoccoides | reverse complement strand
GCAAATCTTTACTCTGTGCAACGATAGTTGTTTGACCTTCGCCTTCACTTATGCATCTCAAACCATAGATCTATATGAACGTTTTGCTCATTGGTTCGGTACTGCTCCTTTGAACCTCTAAGCATTTATCTCTTTTCTGAACTTGCTTCAGATCCAATGCTGTAAAGAAATCTTGTGAAACCTGTTTCTGCGTACTTGTCCATCCGCAATCTCAACTTTTCAATGCTTTAGATCAGGCGGTTTAACCTTATAGAAAATTTTCCAAACCGGTATATGCCATTAGTCCCCTTGTTGAACCGCCAGATGTTGGTTGCTTCATGAAACTCCGGTTCAGATAGTTCTGTCTCCGGTTTAACAGTGCACATACCAACGTACCTTGATCAAATGCATTTTTGAACCGGGATCTTCTACCTTGCAGATTCCATCATGGCCAAGCAAGTATATGAGTGCAATTGGGTTCCTTCTCGTGTCACAGAGGATCAACTGGACGATTTAGTCCTGATTGGCGCTTTAGGCAGCAAAGGTACCATCCATTGGAGGGCTCCTGGCAAAGAATGCCTTCCCACACCTCGAGAAGGATAGGTTGTTGTTTTCGTAGATCACTTAGCCCGGGGCTTTAAGCCGCCCGGTTCTAAATTTTACCAGGATGTTTTAGCTGATTTCCAACTCCATCCGCAAGACACTGGCCCCATCTCTGTTACAAATATGTGTCACTTCCAAGTGCTCTGTGAGGTGTTCTTTCAAGAGGAGCCCACAGTGGAATTGTTCAGAGACCTTTTCCATCTAAACCGCCGTACTGAGTTTACTGATGGCTCTAATACAGAGTTGGGTGGCATGGCGATTCAGAAAAGGAAAGAGGTCACATACCCTCACGCCAAGCTGCACAGTCACCCCAAGGAGTGGAATCAGACATGGTTCTACTACAAAGACACCTCCCCTGCTGGTGAGAATCCCTTGCCTGGCTTTCGTCTGGAGCGGCTCAGCAATACTGATGGGGAACGTTGCAGAAAACAAAAATTTTCCTACGGTTTCACCAAGATCCATCTATGAGTTTATCTAGCAACGAGTGATCGGATTGCATCTACATACCTTTGTAGATCACGCGCGGAAGCGTTCAAAGAACGGGGATGAGGAAGTCGTACTCGACGTGATCCAAATCACCGGAGATCCTAGCGCCGAACAGACGGCACCTCCGCATTCAACACACTTTC
This sequence comes from Triticum dicoccoides, assembly GCF_002162155.2. NCBI lineage: Eukaryota > Viridiplantae > Streptophyta > Magnoliopsida > Poales > Poaceae > Triticum > Triticum dicoccoides. The sequence continues at coordinate 521,441,077 of NC_041390.1, read as the reverse complement.
GGTCAGCATGACGTCTCCTCCTTCTTGATCCAGCAAGGGGGGAGGAGAGGTTGATGAAGATCCAGCAGCACGACGGCGTGGTGGTGGATGCAGGGGTCATCGCAGCAGGGCTTCGCCGTTCTACTGCGAGAGGGAGAGGTGTAGCAGGGGAGAGGGAGGTGCCAAGACTCAAGGGTGCGGCTGCCCCTCTCTCCCCCCTTTATATAGGCTCCCTAGGGGGGCGCCGGCCCTAGGAGATGGGATCTCCTAGGGGGGCGGCGACCAAGGGTGGAGTGGCCCCCAAGGCAAGTGGGGCGCCCCCCACCCTAGGGTTTCCAACCCTAGGCGCAGGGGTGGGCCAAGGGGGGCGCACCAGCCCACTATGGGCTGGTTCCCCTCTCCACTTCAGCCCATGGGGCCCTCCGGGATGGGTGGCCCCACCCGGTGGACCCCCGGGACCCTTACGGTGGTCCCGGTACAATACCGGTGACCCCCGAAACTCTCCTGATGGCCTAAACTGCACTTCCTATATATAATTCTTCACCTCCGGACCATTCCGGAACTCCTCGTGACGTCTGAGATCTCATCCGGGACTCCGAACAACTTTTGGGTTACTGCATATTCATAACTCTACAACCCTAGCGTCACCGAACCTTAAGTGTGTAGACCCTACGGGTTCGGGAGACATGTAGACATGACTGAGATGGCTCTCCGGTCAATAACCAACAGCGGGATCTGGATACCCATGTTGGCTCCCACATGCTCCTCGATGATCTCATCGGATGAACCACGATGTCGAGGATTCAAGCAACCCCGTATATAATTCCCTTTGTCAATCGGTACGTTACTTGCCCGAGATTCGATCGTCGGTATCCCAATACCTTGTTCAATCTCGTTACCGGCAAGTCACTTTACTCGTACCGTAATGCATGATCCCGTGACCAGACACTTGGTCACTTTGAGCTCATTATGATGATGCATTACCGAGTGGGCCCAGAGATACCTCTGCGTCATACGGAGTGACAAATCCCAGTCTTGATCCGTGTCAACCCAACAGACACTTTCGGAGATACCCGTAGTATACCTTTAGTCACCCAGTTACGTTGTGACGTTTGGTACACCCAAAGCACTCCTACGGTATCCGGGAGTTACACGATCTCATGGTCTAAGGAAAAGATACTTGACATTGGAAAAACTCTAGCAAACGAACTATACGATCTTGTGCTATGTTTAGGATTGGGTCTTGTCCATCACATCATTCTCCTAATGATGTGATCTCGTTATCAATGACATCCAATGTCCATAGTCAGGAAATCATGACTATCTGTTGATCAACGAGCTAGTTAACTAGAGGCTTACTAGGGACATGTTGGTGTCTAAGTATTCACACATGTATTACGATTTCCGGATAACACAATTATAGCATGAATAAAAGACAATTATCATGAACAAGGAAACATAATAATAATCCTTTTATTATTGCCTCTAGGGCATATTTCCAACAGTATCCCACTTGCACTAGAGTCAATAATCTAGTTACATTGTGATGAATCGAACACCCATGGAATTCTGGTGTTGATCATGTTTTGCTCTAGGGAGAGGTTTTGTCAACGGATCTGCTACATTCAGGTCCGTATGTACTTTACAAATATCTATGTCTCCATCTTGAACATTTTCACGAATGGAGTTGAAGCGACGCTTGATGTGCCTGGTCTTCTTGTGAAACCTGGGCTCCTTGGCAAGTGCAATAGCTCCAGTGTTCTCACAGAAGAGTTTGATCGGCCCCGACGCATTGGGTATGACTCCTAGGTCGGTGATGAACTCCTTCACCCAAATTGCTTCATGCGCTGCCTCCGAGGCTGCCATGTACTCCGCTTCACATGTAGATCCCGCCACGACGCTCTGCTTGCAACTGCACCAGCTTACTGCCCCACCATTCAAAATATACACGTATCCGGTTTGTGACTTAGAGTCATCCAGATCTGTGTCGAAGCTAGCGTCGACGTAACCCTTTACGACGAGCTCTTCGTCACCTCCATAAACGAGAAACATTTTCTTAGTCCTTTTCAGGTACTTCAGGATATTCTTGACCGCTGTCCAGTGTTCCTTGCCGGGATTACTTTGGTACCTACCTACCAAACTTACGGCAAGGTTTACATCAGGTCTGGTACACAGCATGGCATACATAATAGAACCTATGGCTGAGGCATAGGGGATGACACTCATCTCTTCTATATCTTCTGCCGTGGTCGGACATTGAGCTGAGCTCAATTTCACACCTTGCAACACAGGCAAGAACCCCTTCTTAGACTGATCCATATTGAACTTCTTCAATATCTTATCAAGGTATGTGCTTTGTGAAAGTCCTATGAGGCGTCTTGATCTATCTCTATAGATTTTGATGCCTAATATATAAGCAGCTTCTCCAAGGTCCTTCATTAAAAAACTCTTATTCAAGTAGGCCTTAATGCTGTCCAAAAGCTCTATATCATTTCCCATCAAAAGTATGTCATCTACATATAATATGAGAAAGGCTACAGAGCTCCCACTCACTTTCTTGTAAACGCAGGCTTCTCCATAAGTCTGCATAAACCCAAACGCTTTGATCATCTCATCAAAGCGAATGTTCCAACTCCGAGATGCTTGCACCAGCCCATAAATCGAGCGTTGGAGCTTGCACACCTTGTCAGCATTCTTAGGATCGACAAAACCTTCCGGCTGCATCATATACAATTCTTCCTTAAGGAAACCATTAAGGAATGCCGTTTTGACGTCCATTTTCCATATCTCATAATCATAGTATGCGGAAATTGCTAACATAATTCGGACGGACTTTAGCTTCGCTACCGGTGAGAAAGTCTCATCGTAGTCAACCCCTTGAACTTGTCGATAACCCTTAGCGACAAGCCGAGCTTTATAGATGGTCACATTATCATCCGCGTCTGTCTTCTTCTTAAAGATCCATTTATTTTCTTTGGCTCTCCGCTCAACGGGCAAGTCAGTCAAAGTCCATACTTCGTTTTCATACATGGATCCTATCTCGGATTTCATGGCTTCCAGCCATTTGTCGGAATCCGGGCCCGCCATCGCTTCTTCATAGTTCGAAGGTTCACCGTTGTCTAACAACATGATTTCCAAGACAGGGTTGCCGTACCACTCTGGTGCGGAACGTGTCCTTGTGGACCTACGAAGTTCAGTAGCAACTTGATCTAAAGTTTCATGATCATCATCATTAACTTCCTCTCTAGTCGGTGCAGGCACCTCAGGAACATTTTCTTGAGTTGCGCCATTTTCCGGTTCAAGAGGTAATACTTCATCAATTTCTACTTTCCTCCCACTTACTTCTTTCGTGAGAAACTCCTTCTCTAGAAAGGATCCATTCTTGGCAACAAAGATCTTGCCTTCGGATCTGAGGTAGAAGGTATACCCAATAGTTTCTTTAGGGTATCCTATGAAGACGCATTTTTCCGACTTGGGTTCGAGCTTTTCAGGTTGAAGTTTCTTGACATAAGCATCGCATCCCCAAACTTTTAGAAACGACAGCTTAGGTTTCTTCCCAAACCATAATTCATATGATGTCGTCTCAAGGATTTCGACGGAGCCCTATTTAAAGTGAATGCGGCAGTCTCTAAAGCATAGCCCCAAAATGATAGCGGTAAATCGGTAAGAGACATCATAGATCGCACCATATCTAATAGAGTGCGATTACGACGTTCAGACACACCATTACGCTGAGGTGTTCCAGGCGGCGTGAGTTGTGAAACTATTCCACATTTTCTTAAGTGTGTGCCAAATTCGTGACTCAAGTATTCTCCTCCACGATCTGATCGCAGGAACTTGATTTTCCTGTCATGTTGATTCTCAACCTCACTCTGAAATTCCTTGAACCTTTCAAAGGTCTCAAACTTGTGTTTCATTAAGTAGACATACCCATATCTACTCAAGTCATCAGTGAGGGTGAGAACATAACGATAACCACCGCGAGCCTCAACACTCATTGGACCGCACACATCAGTATGTATGATTTCCAATAAGTTGGTTGCTCGCTCCATTGTTCCTGAGAACGGAGTCTTGGTCATTTTACCCATGAGGCATGGTTCGCATGTGTCAAATGATTCGTAATCAAGAGACTCTAAAAGTCCATCTGCATGGACCTTCTTTATGCGTTTGACACCTATGTGACCAAGGCGGCAGTGCCACAAGTATGTGGGACTATCATTATCAACCTTACATCTTTTGGTACTCACACTATGAATATGTGTAGCATTACGCTCGAGATTCATTAAGAATAAACCATTCAACATCGAAGCATGACCATAAAACATATCTCTCATATAAATAGAACAACCATTATTCTCGGATTTAAATGAGTAGCCATCTTGAATTAAACGAGATCCTGATACAATGTTCATGCTCAAAGCTGGCACTAAATAACAATTATTGAGGTTTAAAACTAATCCCGTAGGTAAATGTAGAGGTAGCGTGCCGACGGCGATCACATCGACCTTGGAACCATTCCCGACGTGCATTGTCACCTCGTCCTTCGCCAGTCTCCGCTTATTCCGCAGCTCCTGCTTTGAGTTACAAATGTGAGCAACTGCACCGGTATCAAATACCCAGGAGCTACTACGAGTACTGGTAAGGTACACATCAATTACATGTATATCACATATACCTTTCGTTTTGCCGGCCTTCTTGTCTGCTAAGTATTTGGGGCAGTTCCGCTTCCAGTGACCACTTTCCTTGCAATAAAAGCACTCAGTCTCGGGCTTGGGTCCATTCTTTGGCTTCTTCCCGACAGCTTGCTTGCCGGGCGCGGAAACTCCCTTGCCGTCCTTCTTAAAGGTTTTCTTACCCTTGCCTTTCTTGAACTTAGTGGTTTTATTCACCATCAACACTTGATGTTCCTTTTTGACTTCTACCTCTGCTGATTTCAGCATTGCAAATACTTCAGGAATGGTCTTTTCCATCCCCTGCATATTGAAGTTCATCACAAAGCTCTTGTAGCTCGGTGGAAGCGACTGAAGGATTCTGTCAATGACCACGTCATCCGGGAGATTAACTCCCAGCTGAGTCAAGCGCTTATGTAACCTAGACATAGTGAGTATGTGCTCACTGACAGAACTATTTTCCTCCATCTTACAGCTGAAGAACTTGTCGGAGACTTCATATCTCTCGACCCGGGCATGAGCTTGAAAAACTATTTTCAGCTCTTTGAACATCTCATATGCTCCATGTCTCTCAAAATGCTTTTGGAGCCCCGGTTCTAAGCTGTAAAGCATGCCGCACTGAACGAGGGAGTAATCATCGGTACGTGTCTGCCAAGCGTTCATAACGTCTTGTTCTGCAGGGAGAATAGGTGCTTCACCTAGCGGTGCTTGTAGGACATAATCTTTCTTGGCAGCTATGAGGATGATCCTCAGGTTCCGGACCCAGTCCGTATAGTTGCTGCCATCGTCTTTCAGCTTGGTTTTCTCTAGGAACGCGTTGAAGTTGAGGACAACGTTGGCCATTTGATCTACAATACATGTTGTAAAGATTTTAGACTAAGTTCATGATAATTAAGTTCATCTAAATCAAATTATTCAATGAACTCCCACTCAGATAGACATCCCTCCTGTGACGCCCCCGATTCAATCGTACACTAATCATGCACGCAAATGTGTACGATCAAGATCAGGGACTCACGGGAAGATATCACAACACAACTCTACAAATAAAATAAGTCATACAAGCATCATAATACAAGCCAGGGGCCTCGAGGGCTCGAATACAAGTGCTCGATCATAGACGAGTCAGCGGAAGCAACAATATCTGAGTACAGACATAAGTTAAACAGGGTGCCATAAGATGGCTAGCACAAACTGGGATACAGATCGAAAGAGGAGCAGGCCTCCTGCCTGGGATCCTCCTAGGTCACTCCTGGTCGTCGTCAGCGGGCAGCACGTAGTAGTAGGCACCTCCGGTGTAGTAGGGGTCGTCGTCGACGGTGGCGTCTGGCTCCTGGACTCCAGCATCTGGTTGCGACAACCAGGTAGAAGGGAAAGGGGAAAAGAGGGAGAAAAGCAACCGTGAGTACTCATCCAAAGTACTCGCAAGCAAGGAGCTACACTACATATGCATGGGTATATGTGTAAGGAGGCCATATCGGTGGACTGAACTGCAGAATGCCAGAATAAGAGGGGGATAGCTAATCCTGTCGAAGACTACGCTTCTGGTAGCCTCCGTCTTGCAGCATATAGAAGAGAGTAGATTGTAGTCCTCCAAGTAGCATCTCCAAGTAGCATCTCCAAATAGCATCTCATAGCATAATCCTACCCGGCGATCCTCTCCTCGCCGCCCTGCGGAAAAGCGATCACCGGGTTGTCTGTGGAACTTGGAAGGGTGTGTTTTATTAAGTATCCGGTTCTAGTTGTCATAAGGTCAAGGTACAACTCCAAGTCGTCCTGTTACCGAAGATCACGGCTATTCGAATAGATTAACTTCCCTGCAGGGGTGCACCACATAGCCCAACACGCTCGATCCCATTTGGCCGGACACACTTTCCTGGGTCATGCCCGGCCTCGGAAGATCAACACGTCGCAGCCCCACCTAGGCTCGACAAAGAGGCCAGCACGCCGGTCTAAACCTAAGCGCACAGGGGTCTGGGCCCATCGCCCATAGCACACCTGCACGTTGCGTACGCGGCCGAAAGCAGACCTAGCCTAGTGGCGTTCCAGTCCAATTCGGCGCGCGCCGCTCCGTCGCTGACGTCTGAAGTGCTTCGGCTGATACCACGACGTCGGGATACCCATAACTACTCCCACGTAGATGGTTAGCGCGTATAGGCTCGTAGCCAGACTCAGATCAAATACCAAGATCTCGTTAAGCGTGTTAAGTATCCGCGAACGCCGAACAGGGCCAGGCCCACCTGTCTCCTAGGTGGTCTCAACCTGCCCTGCCACAAAGTAACAGTCGGGGGCCGTCGGGAACTCAGGCCCACCACTACCTGGATGGAGCCACCTGCCCTTTCAGCCCCTCGTCAGAATCACTTGCGGGTACTCAATGAGCTGACCCGACTTTAGTCACCATCTGTATAGTATGTATGTATGTATAGTATATACCCGTGATCACCTCCCAAGTGATCACGACCCGATAGTATAGCAAGGCAGACTGACAAGGATGTAGGGCCAATGATGATAAACTAGCATCCTATACTAAGCATTTAGGATTGCAGGTAAGGTATCAACAGATGTAGCGACAATGTCAGGCTATGCATCAGAATAGGATTAACGAAAGCAGTAACAGGCTACACTACTCTAATGCAAGCAGTATAGAAGAGAATAGGCGATATCTGGTGATCAAGGGGGGGGCTTGCCTGGTCGCTCTGGCAAGAGAGAGGGGTCGTCAACTCCGTAGTCGAACTGGGCAGCAACGGCGTCGGTCTCGTAGTCTACCGGAGAGAAGAGGGGGAAGAAATAATGAATACAGAGCAAACAAAGCATCACAGAATATAACAAGGCAATACGCGGTGTTCGGTGTGCCCTAACGCGGTAGTAGGTGATACCGGTGAAGGGGGGAAAA
>NC_041390.1:521424853-521429602 GCF_002162155.2 Triticum dicoccoides | reverse complement strand
GAGGTAAGGAAGATCAAATGCTGGGTAGCAAGGAACTCAAGGTATAACACCAAGCATGAACAAGCTTGTGTTGGTGGGAAGGCAATAAAGTGGTCGATGATAATACAATTCATCGAGGGCAAGGATGGTATTTCTCATCATGAATTCAATTGATATCCTGGATGAGCTCAGAATGTTGATGATCACGACACCTTTGTCGCGAGAGTTCATGAAGATGTAATCGATCGGCAACGACATCAAGTCAAAGTAATGATGAAGTGAAAGGTTATTGGAACCAAGGGTACGACACAAACTCGTAACCAAGCTTGTTGTTCAAGGCGAAATGATATGACGATGAGGATCGACGTAAGGTTAGTTCATCGTCGAAAATTGTGCTCCGAGAAGAAGGACCAGGTAGCACAGTTAAAATTTGGCACGATAATGATATAGTCGAGTAGGCTCGGAATGACGTGATTGAGTTCAAACTCGTACTTAAAGAAGATTACTAAGAGTTATTGAACCGTAGAGCGGACTCGGTTCAGTTATCGGTGTCTTTGAGTGTTTATTAACTCAGAGCCCGTGAAAAATTGGAATCAGTGGGAAGGTAGCACTTGATGAAGAACTCATAAGGAGTTATGCAGTTCCATGATAATCTCGAGATACCAGGGGGTAATACTCGACACAAGATCAAAGTAAAGGTCGGACTGGTGTATTGATCCATAGAAGACAATTGTTTAACTTGTCCGAGAAATGGAATCAAAGAAGAACAATCATGGTCGGAACCACGGTTGCGTAGGATCAATTCACATATATCATATGTTAGTTATCAAGGAAATATTTATTATTACAAGAAGCTTCCATGATAGGATATACATCGCGTCCATGGGCATGAACACAAAGTTCAAGGTCGACTCCCACTTCCTCAATGCATAACCTTCCATTCACTTCTCGCTTTGATAAAGGCATTAGTGTTGAAAGTTTTACCTGGTGAAATACCAGATGGGTACGATTCGTGAAAACTTTCGAGTTCACACCTATTAAGGAAGGCATAGGTTCAACCCATTGGGGCATCTTAGAATCATATACCAAATCTTCAGAAGTAATTAACTCAAGCTCAAAGGCAGAGCATGGTTGAGAAAGCAAAGGATACAATTTACCAAAGGCATTATGTATCAGAGGAAAGGCTCACAAGGTTATTGAATATGAAGGGCGTTGTCAGATAAAATCCAACAAAGGATCTGGTGGTCCACAAGGGATCTGACGTGAGCATCGGTACTCAACCAGAGGAAGAAGAATGCACGGGCATCATATTATAGAACATCGGAATGATTCGATGCTTAGATAATAAAGGAATTTCGATTTCCAAAACAAAGGATCAGAAGCAATGCTCTGAGTAGGGATGGATAAGTTGAATAGCCTTAGGGTACAATCAATGACAATTGGATTGGTCGAGAACCAATTCCAGTTAAAAGAATGGCAGCTTAGCCGGAGAAGTAATTTATAAGGATCAATGATGATTGCGTGCATTCGCAAACATATTGAGTCAACAGACTCAAAATGATAATGACAAGGAATGTCATTAAGACTACGAGACTTATGGGATTAACCATAATGCGAGCAAACAAGAATTTCAAGAGCCAAAGGCTCCAGAGGATTTTCGGAAGATGGAATAGTATTTTGAAGACTTTTGTGAAACTCATGAACAACTGGGGATGAGCGGATACTCGACAAATGCGAGATTTATCCATAGGGGTATTCAGGTGACAAGGAATTGCAAGACAGTAGGCACAAGATATTCTCGGATCAATAGAGAGAATTTCGGGGTATCTTGTAATAACAAGATCAACTGGGAATAAAAGTAAGAACGTCAAGTGTATGTATTTATCCATAGAGATAATTCGATGGTAGGGAATTGCAAAAGCAACGGACACAAAGTCTCAAAAGAGTTTCGGCGAGTAACTTCGAAATCTTCTGGTGCAGCCGGCGATCACCTGGACTGAAGGGGCTCTCCGGGAGAAAGTATTTTCGAGAACCTAAAGTCAGTTTTGTTTTTAGCAAAATCATTTAACCCGAATAGAAGAGAGCTCAGAGTCCCAGAGTAAAGGTCGAGGAGTAAAAGATCCTAGTACCACCCGATGGCGACGTGGGCCCGTAAGGCTCACAGCCATGTTAGTAAAAGTTTTGTAGTGTCTAGACTCGACTTCGGCCAAGGAGTGTGGAAGGGGGTTCCTACAGGCAGCTGGCTCTGATACCAACTTGTGACGCCCCCGATTCAATCGTACACTAATCATGCACGCAAATGTGTACGATCAAGATCAGGGACTCACGGGAAGATATCACAACACAACTCTACAAATAAAATAAGTCATACAAGCATCATAATACAAGCCAGGGGCCTCGAGGGCTCGAATACAAGTGCTCGATCATAGACGAGTCAGCGGAAGCAACAATATCTGAGTACAGACATAAGTTAAACAGGGTGCCATAAGATGGCTAGCACAAACTGGGATACAGATCGAAAGAGGAGCAGGCCTCCTGCCTGGGATCCTCCTAGGTCACTCCTGGTCGTCGTCAGCGGGCAGCACGTAGTAGTAGGCACCTCCGGTGTAGTAGGGGTCGTCGTCGACGGTGGCGTCTGGCTCCTGGACTCCAGCATCTGGTTGCGACAACCAGGTAGAAGGGAAAGGGGAAAAGAGGGAGAAAAGCAACCGTGAGTACTCATCCAAAGTACTCGCAAGCAAGGAGCTACACTACATATGCATGGGTATATGTGTAAGGAGGCCATATCGGTGGACTGAACTGCAGAATGCCAGAATAAGAGGGGGATAGCTAATCCTGTCGAAGACTACGCTTCTGGTAGCCTCCGTCTTGCAGCATATAGAAGAGAGTAGATTGTAGTCCTCCAAGTAGCATCTCCAAGTAGCATCTCCAAATAGCATCTCATAGCATAATCCTACCCGGCGATCCTCTCCTCATCGCCCTGCGGAAAAGCGATCACCGGGTTGTCTATGGAACTTGGAAGGGTGTGTTTTATTAAGTATCCGGTTCTAGTTGTCATAAGGTCAAGGTACAACTCCAAGTCGTCCTGTTACCGAAGATCACGGCTATTCGAATAGATTAACTTCCCTGCAGGGGTGCACCACATAGCCCAACACGCTCGATCCCATTTGGCCGGACACACTTTCCTGGGTCATGCCCGGCCTCGGAAGATCAACACGTCGCAGCCCCACCTAGGCTCGACAGAGAGGCCAGCACGCCGGTCTAAACCTAAGCGCACAGGGGTCTGGGCCCATCGCCCATAGCACACCTGCACGTTGCGTACGCGGCCGAAAGCAGACCTAGCCTAGTGGCGTTCCAGTCCAATTCAGCGCGCGCCGCTCCGTCGCTGACGTCTGAAGTGCTTTGGCTGATACCACGACGTCGGGATACCCATAACTACTCCCACGTAGATGGTTAGCGCGTATAGGCTCGTAGCCAGACTCAGATCAAATACCAAGATCTCGTTAAGCGTGTTAAGTATCCGCGAACGCCGAACAGGGCCAGGCCCACCTGTCTCCTAGGTGGTCTCAACCTGCCCTGTCGCTCCGCCACAAAGTAACAGTCGGGGGCCGTCGGGAACTCAGGCCCACCACTACCTGGATGGAGCCACCTGCCCTTTCAGCCCCCTCGTCAGAATCACTTGCGGGTACTCAATGAGCTGACCCGACTTTAGTCACCATCTGTATAGTATGTATGTATGTATAGTATATACCCGTGATCACCTCCCAAGTGATCACGGCCCGATAGTATAGCAAGGCAGACTAACAAGGATGTAGGGCCAATGATGATAAACTAGCATCCTATACTAAGCATTTAGGATTGCAGGTAAGGTATCAACAGATGTAGCGACAATGTCAGGCTATGCATCAGAATAGGATTAACGAAAGCAGTAACAGGCTACACTACTCTAATGCAAGCAGTATAGAAGAGAATAGGCGATATCTGGTGATCAAGGGGGGGGCTTGCCTGGTCGCTCTGGCAAGAGAGAGGGGTCGTCAACTCCGTAGTCGAACTGGGCAGCAACGGCGTCGGTCTCGTAGTCTACCGGAGAGAAGAGGGGGAAGAAATAATGAATACAGAGCAAACAAAGCATCACAGAATATAACAAGGCAATACGCGGTGTTCGGTGTGCCCTAACGCGGTAGTAGGTGATACCGGTGAAGGGGGGAAAACATCCGGGAAAGTATTCCCGGTGTTTCGCGTTTTCGGGCAGAGGAGCCGGAGGGGGAAAGTTGCGGGTTCGATAGGTTAGGGGGGTGTGGCGGACGAACGGATTGCGTATCCGGAATCGTCTCGTCGTTCTGAGCAACTTTCATGTTGAAAATATTTTAATCCGAGTTACGGATTAAAAGATATGATTTTTAAAGGATTTTAATAATTTTGGAATTTAATTAACTATTTAAATAAATTCGAAATTTGATTTATGACATCAGCATGATGTCATGCTGGCTTCAGCAGTCAACATGGTTGACTGGTCAACCTGACCAGTGGGCCCCACTGGTCAGTGACAAATTTTAATTTAACAATTTAATTAAATTAATCAAAATTAATTAGTGGGTGGGCCCCACTGTCATACTAATTAATTAGATAATTAACAGTAGTTAATTAGGTTAATTAATCATTAGGTTAATTAATCTTAATCGTTTATTTTAATCAGAATTAATTAAGTTAATTAATTAATTAATTATTTTTATTACTTATTATCATATTTTATTTTATATTTTTCTTTTA
>NC_041390.1:521353010-521423707 GCF_002162155.2 Triticum dicoccoides | reverse complement strand
CCGATGGGATCGGGGGTTGCCCCGATCTAGATCGGGGAAGGACGAGGGAGGAGTGGGACGAGGGGGGGGGTGGGTGGCGGCTAGGGTTGGCCTGGGGGGTGGGGGGGTTATGTGGGGAGAGGTGGGCCGGCCGGGGTGGGCTGGCCGACTGGGCCGGCCGGTTGGCTAGCTAGGTCGGCTGGCCCGGGGGTTTGGGGGGTTTCTTTTTCCCTTTTTTTTGTTAGTTTGTTTTTCTATTTTATTTCTTTTCTGTTACTGTTTTATTTTATTCTAGTTTTATAAAGCATAAAAGTTGTACCTTAAAAAGTAACACTAATTATACCTCTACCACAAAAAGGTTTAACCCCCAAATAATATAGTTTAGTATTTTATAAAATACCAAAGCATTTATGTATTTGTCTTACCTACTGTTTAATTAATTAAATGCATTTAAAACTTTTATAAAAATGTGGTTTCTCCACCAACATTACTTATGAATTATTTGTCACATTTAGAACATTTTAGTTTTGACTTTTGAAAACGTTTATTGTTTGCTTGATTTTGAATATGAATTTAAATCGGTTCCGAACTAACACGAGATTAGCGAAAATAATCGAAGTGATGTGGCATCATTAGCAGAGGGTTACTGTAGCTTGATTACCCGGGCGTCACACCTCCAGTCATCTAAGTATAACATGATTCGAGTTAACTAGGCCATGTCCGATCATCACGTGAGACAGACTAGCCAACATCGGTGAACATCTTCATGTTGATCGTATCTTCTATACGACTCATGCTCGACCTTTCGGTCTTCTGTGTTCCGAGGCCATGTCTGTACATGCTAGGCTCGTCAAGTCAACCTAAGTGTTTGCATGTGTAAATCTGTCTTACACCCATTGTATGTGAACGTTGGAATCTATCACACCCGATCATCACGTGGTGCTTTGAAACAACAAACTGTCGCAACGGTGCACAGTTAGGGGGAACACTTTCTTGAAATTATTATGAGGGATCATCTTATTTACTACCGTCGTTCTAAGTAAACAAGATGCAAAAACATGATAAACGTCACATGCAATCAAATAATAATAGTGACATGATATGGCCAATATCACATAGCTCCTTTGATCTCCATCTTGGGGCTCCATGATCATCTTGTCACCGGCATATGACACCATGATCTCCATCATCATGATCTCCGTCATCGTGTCTCCATGAAGTTGCTCGCCAACTATTACTTCTACTACTATGGCTAACACGTTTAGCAATAAAGTAAAGTAATTTACATGGCGTTTCTCAATGACACGCAGATCATACAAAAAAATAAAGACAACTCCTATGGCTCCTGCCGGTTGTCATACTCATCGACATGCAAGTCGTGATTCCTATTACAATAGCATGAACATCTCATACATCACATATATATCATTCATCATTCATCACAACTTTGGCCATACCACATCACAAAACACTTGCTGCAAAAACAAGTTAGACGTCCTCTAATTGTTGTTGCAAGTTTTACGTGGCTGCAATAGGGTTCTAGCAAGAACGTTTTCTTACCTACGTGAAAGCCACAACGTGATTTGTCAACTTCTATTTACCCTTCATAAGGACCCTTTTCATCGAATCCGCTCCAACTAAAGTGGGAGAGACAGACACCTGCCAGCCACCTTATGCAACTAGTGCATGTCAGTCGGTGGAACCGGTCTCACGTAAGCGTACGTGTAAGGTTGGTCCGGGCCGCTTCATCCCACAATACCGCTGAAGCAAAATAAGACTAGTAGCGGCAAGAAAGTCGACAACATCTACGCCCACAACAAATTGTGTTCTACTCGTGCAAAGAGAACTACGCATAAACCTAGCTCATGATGCCACTTTTGGGGAACGTTGCAGAAAACAAAAATTTTCCTACGGTTTCACCAAGATCCATCTATGAGTTCATATAGCAACGAGTGATCGGATTGCATCTACATACCTTTGTAGATTACGCGCATAAGCGTTCAAAGAACGGGGATGAGGAAGTCGTACTCGACGTGATCCAAATCACCGGAGATCCTAGCGCCGAACGGACGGCACCTCTGCGTTCAACACACGTACGGTCAGCATGACGTCTCCTCCTTCTTGATCCAGAAAGGGGGAGGAGAGGTTGATGAAGATCCAGCAGCACGACGGCGTGGTGGTGGATGCAGGGGTCACCGCAGCAGGGCTTCGCCGTTCTACTGCGAGAGGGAGAGGTGTAGCATGGGAGAGGGAGGCGCCAAGACTCAAGGGTGCGGCTGCCCCTCTCTCCCCCCTTATATAGGCTCCCTAGGGGGCGCTGGCCCTAGGAGATGGGATCTCCTAGGGGGGGCGGCGGCCAAGGGTGGAGTGGCCCCCAAGGAAAGTGGGGCGCCCCCCACCCTAGGGTTTCCAACCCTAGGCGCAGGGGGTGGGCCAAGGGGGGCGCACTAGCCCACTACGGGCTGGTTCCCCTCCCCACTTCAACCCATGGGGCCCTCCGGGATGGGTGGCCCCACCCGGTGGACCCCCGGGACCCTTCCGGTGGTCCCGGTACAATACCGGTGACCCCCGAAACTCTCCCGATGGCCGAAACTGCACTTCCTATATATAATTCTTCACCTCCGGACCATTCCGGAACTCCTCGTGACGTCCGAGATCTCATCCGGGACTCCGAAAAACTTTCGGGTTACTGCATATTCATATCTCTACAACCCTAGCGTCACCGAACCTTAAGTGTGTAGACCCTACGGGTTCGGGAGACATGTAGACATGACAGAGATGGCTCTCCGGTCAATAACCAACAGCGGGATCTGGATACCCATGTTGGCTCCCACATGCTCCTCGATGATCTCATCGGATGAACCATGATGTCGAGGATTCAAGCAACCCCGTATACAATTCCCTTTGTCAATCGGTACGTTACTTGCCCGAGATTCGATCGTCGGTATCCCAATACCTCATTCAATCTCGTTACCGGCAAGTCACTTTACTCGTACCATAATGCATGATCCCGTGACCAGACACTTGGTCACTTTGAGCTCATTATGATGATGCATTACCGAGTGGGCCCAGAGATACCTCTCCGTCATACGGAGTGACAAATCCTAGTCTTGATCCGTGTCAACCCAATAGACACTTTCGGAGATACCCATAGTATACCTTTATAGTCACCCAGTTACATTGTGACATTTGGTACACCCAAAGCACTCCTACGGTATCCGGGAGTTACATGATCTCATGGTCTAAGGAAAAGATACTTGACATTGGAAAAACTCTAGCAAACGAACTATACGATCTTGTGCTATGTTTAGGATTGGGTCTTGTCCATCACATCATTCTCCTAATGATGTGATCTCGTTATCAATGACATCCAATGTCCATAGTCAGGAAACCATGACTATATGTTGATCAACGAGCTAGTTAACTAGAGGCTTACTAGGGACATGTTGGTGTCTAAGTATTCACACATGTATTACGATTTCTGGATAACACAATTATAGCATGAATAAAAGACAATTATCATGAACAAGGAAACATAATAATAATCCTTTTATTATTGCCTCTAGGGCATATTTCCAACAAATACACACCCTTTTCCTCAAATATTGACTGCCCAGGAGAGAAGCAAATATGCTCCCCAACTGTCAAAGCTCAGAGCCTTTATGGCCAACGGTTTAACATGGGTTGATCTCGCTCGCTGTTGGATATCATGGAGCATACTGCCCCTTAGTCAGCGCTCCTGTTTGATGTGCGAGTATACTAACAGTGTTGATGACCCACTGCGATATTCAAAAATCCAGCTCTCCGATGAAGAAATCACAGAGGGTGTGAATAAGATGCTGAATGAACCGGAACACGTCTGCGCTAGAACCGGCCTGCTTCCCTTCTGTGCCACCAACAAACCGCCAACTGTAAGACTTTGATTTTTTCTCTTTGCTGAATCTTTTATTGATATGTCTGGTCATTGTTTAATATCAGTGTCTGCATAATCAGGGCAATGATCCGTTTTGGAGCAAAAAACTGCTGCAGGAGAAACCAGAAAAACCAGACAAACCGGAAAGAGCAACCCGGCAAAAGACTAAAGCTGTGAAGAAGACTGCCCACAGGAAAAGAACCACTGCATCTTCTAATCCATCCCCTGATGATGATGTGGATAATCCTGACTTTGAGGTAGAGCTTGACTCACTTGGATTATTTTTCATGCGTCTTATTGATGATGATATTTGTCAGGATGATGCCGAAGCCAGCCACGCAGATGTTGCAGAGGTAATTATTCTCTCTTCCGATTCAGAAACTTTGCCTTCACAAAAAATCCGCCAGGCAAACCGGAAAGTTAAATTTTCTCATCCTCTTGCTTATTTGGATCCTAAATTTCTTATGAAGACCCAACAACACGAAGCTCGTCGCACAACCCGGCACAGCGGCCAGGTAGTTACCTCCACCGGTTTACCGAATAGTCCGGTTCGGAAACGCCATTCAGAGGTCTCTAATTTGCTTGTCAGTGCTTGTCCTAAAGCGGGCTGCTTTCATCAACCTCTTAATCCGTCTGACTCCGATTACCAGGTTACTTCCCAATCATCTTCTGGCGAGTCATCAGCTACTCAGCTCCCACCGCTTAAAATGGTGCTTGGGTAAGCTATACTTATTGTGATGTTTGCAGTACATCGCTTTAGAACATATGTTGTATTTGATTTATTATTCTTCTCAGGGCCAAACCTAGGCCAAGCAAGAAGGCCCGCTGGACAAAACGGCCGAAGAAGATGTCATTCTTGAAGCAGGCAAGACACCCAATGCTGAAGCGGTTATTCCTGAGGATATTCCCAATGATCCACCACAGCAAGATGATAATCTTATTGCTGAAGAGAGACCTACTGATACCTCAGGTCCTATCCATCAGCCCACAGGTTCCATCCGGATTGAAAGCTCCACCGGTCCAGCAAAACCTACTGACAAGCCAACAGCTCCAGTGCAAACCGGCGGTACCAAGGATGATGAGGTTGTCATTACTGGCACTGGCCATCCCGAGCCAAGAGATCCTGTCGCTTTATCTAAACATTCTGCCAAGGAAGAATTTGCTGCCTTTGGCAAAGGCAAGTGGAACGCTGATCTGACGACTTACGCTGCTCTGAACGCCCAAGATATCCATTCCGGCTATCTGAACCGGCTGTATACCAGTCGTGACTATGAAGCCGGTCTGGTTAATATGATGAAAGATAAATATGAGGTAACTTCCATATGCTTCTTCCTTCTTGTATGCTTCCATTCTTGCTGACTCTTCTAGCCCCCAAGGGCCGGTTTGAAATATTCTTTCAAACCGGGACTTAATAATATAAATCTTGATGTTTTGAAATTCGCTGATGTAGCCCCCAAGGGCCGGTTCAACTTAGCGTAGTTAAACCGGTACTTTAAGTAATCGAAACTGCCACATCAGAATATATATGATCAAATAGCCATTAGCCCCCAAGTGCCAAGCTGAATACTTGTATTGATCTTGGGACTTTGTAAACAATTGAAAGATGAAGATCGAATATGCATTAGCCCCCAAGTGCTAAGCGCATAACTTGTTATGTGGTTGGTACTTGAATCCTTATACCGATTTGTTGAAGCATATATCTGTATGCATGCAGGCGGAGCTGAAGACGAAAGAAAACCAAGTCATCGATCTTCAAGAAAACCTGAAAACCCAACAGGCTGAAACCTCCAAAGCAAAAGAAGAATTGGCCAGCGCTTTAAGTGCCATGGAACAACTTAAGAAGAACTTCAAGAAGAAACTGGCGGATTGGGCCACTGAAAAGTCCGCTTTGATCAAACAAGCAGAGGATGCCGAGGCTGCACTAAAACCAGTGACGGATGAACTGACCAGCATAAAGTGGCACGTGCATGCCATGACCACGGCTATCTTTGGTAAGCCAGCTTGCCTTCTGAATTGGCTCTGCCTTCTTACAGAGTCGCCAGTTTATTAACCCTTTATGGTATTTCAGGGACACGCATTGGTCACTTGGGGTCAGATGTGCGGAAGAAATTGGAAGCCGCCTATACATTGGTTGAACAATTGTATACTGGTGCCCAGCGGATTATCTGTACCGCCTCTCATAACAAACCGGTGCCCACTTTGATTCAAGATAGTCTGATGAAACTGTCAGTGCTTCCTGCCCAGGTTGAAGAACTGAAGAAATCTGCTGCTCGAACTGGTGCAATCAATGCCTTAATCCGGGAAAAAGCCTGGGTGCTGGATTTTGATCCTATTGAAGCGGCTCAGGGCTATCCCAGCTTGAAGGAAGACGGGTCAGAATTTGGTGAAGCGGATCTGCGAGCAATAAACCGGGAGGTACGTCCGCTAGCTTGTCAGTTGGCTGAGGAAGCAGACTTGTCTCATTATCAAGCGCAATATGACAGTCAGAACAAGCGAATAGCTGCACCAATCCATGAATCGGAAAATCTGATCCCTCCAATCCGTAAGCATACTTACGCTCCCGATATTGACCCGTCATTGCTGATCCATGATGAAGCTGTTTTTCAAGCATTAATGGGAATCGACTGGACAACTGTGGATTTCCAGCCATTGGGTAGAGAAACGGAGGCTGAAGCGGCGCAGGATGACCCACAACCATCAGGCCAGGCTGGTGACCAAGCTTGAACCGGAAAATGGTGGGCGCCAACTGTCGTAGTTTTGTCACGGCATATGTCCTAGAGAAACGACTTAGTCGTGGATCCATCGCGACGGGTTAGCTTGAAGGGGTTAAAGCGGACACAAGGACGCAAGAGAGTTTATACTAGTTCGGCCCCTTCGATGAAGGTAAAAGCCTATGTCTAGTTGTTATGGAATTGATGGGGTTTCGATGACTAGGGAGCAAACAAGCTTCTGCTATGTCTCGAGTTGTTGTCTGTTGTCCTTGAACCGCCGCCGGGTCGTCCCCTTATATACACGGGTGACTCCCGTCGGCTTACGGAGTCCCAATACCGGCTCATAGATGTGTCCGGTTTGGTCTCTACTTATTCCTAACTTGCAATACAGGTTAACTACTAACACCGGTTTACGGCTATAGGTCTTGAACCGACCATGGGCCTTGAGCCCTCCTCTGTCTTCTTGCGCTTTAACATACTTAACTACTGACGAAGTTAACCCGGCCCAGATAGGCCGGTTTACGCCCAGTAGTAATATCCCCAACAGTTTGGGAACATTCTAGAACCGGCCAGAATAACTGTTCTAACCTTGTCAGAAATCTTCTGCACAAAATAACCTCTCCCTGACATTATTTTACGATCTGACCCTTTTTGAAATGCCAAGCCACATGAGTTAACTGGCCAAAGTAGAAATGCCGAACTTTTCGACGTTGCTGGCCGGCCACATGGCAAGTGGAGACGCTGAAGTTGGCCGTGTTGGTAGAAACACCAGACCTCTTGGCGTTGTTGTTCCACTTCAAAACGCCCACGACCCTGACAACGTCCAAGGGCTGGACGCATCAGCCGCAGAGATAACAAACCTGCTATTGTCCGAGTCGTCCTCTGATGGTACTTTCTTCATCCGAAAATGTTTATCCCAAACTTATTTTTTTAAATGGGTGTATTTAGCACTAACTTGGTGCTAGATACATCTATTTGAAGGACACGCTTTTTTGGACGGAGGGAGTACACACTACCTATATGTTTTTGTCTTTTCCTTTTTTACATGTACCACATTTAGCAAAGATATATCTATATCTATATGTATATCTATACCTCTATATATATACCTACTAATAAATCAAGATGCGTTTAGTCCAATTTTTCATCCGTTCACCATGGAAAAGAATATTTTTTCTATCCAAGGTGGTACTAAATTCTTATATGTTCGGTTCCTAAAAAAAAGGCTTTACCAGAATTTCATACCTGGGTCGCGCGCTGTGGCCCAACGAAGCCAACCCACTTATTTTTCTGCCCAAGCAGCAAGAAAAGGCTTTACCAGAATTTCATACATGAGCCATGCGATGTGGCCCAGCGAAGCCAACCCACTTATTTTTCTACCCAAGCACTTGTAAAAATTCTATTTTCTGCATAGGACGACAAATAGTCCAAGCTTTCATATAGGACAACTAATAATGGGTTGACCCGTTTTTCTTTGTTTGTGCGTTTTACTTCATGCTCCTTCCCCTATCTCTTTTTCACTTTCAAGTTTATCTTTTTTATAGAATTTATTTCATAAATTGAAAATTCTCAAAAAACATTCAGAATTTCATAATAAAATAAAATTATATAAAATGTTCAGAATTCCAAAATTTTGTTGCTATTTTGATAAAAATTCGGAATTTGATTTTTTTTTCATTTTTCTGAAAACTTTTATTGTTTGTCAAAATTGTTCAAGATTTCTAAAATTAAAATGGCAATTTCGAAAAACTTTAAATTTGAAAAATATTCCTTTTTAGTGAAATTTTCACAATTCAAAATAATGTTAAAAGACACACATTTTCAAAAAATGTTATGAGTTTTCAACACATGTTTCCGTTCTAAAAAATATTCAGAAATTCAAATAATGTTCATGTTTTTATAAAAAAGTTGGTGCTTTCAAAAAATATTTTTGAATTTTAAAAGATGTTCCTGTTTCAAATTTTGTTCGCATTTTCTGAAAGCGTACATAATTTTCAAAAAATTGTTCAGGACTTCAATTTTTTTTTCATGTTTTCTACAATATTCAGAAATTTCATACCTTAAAATCTCCTTGATTGAAAGGAAAAGTAGATTGAATAATTCATGGGCCTTCTCTGGCGTACGATGACATAATAAAACTCTTAATTCCTCTCGATTAATGAATGAAAAAAGAGAGGATTGATTACTTCACACCCGGCGAAACCCAGAAACTAAATGTTCCTTTTTTCACGTGCGTACATGGTTTTGCTTGCACATATAATTTTCATTAATTTTAAATGCATACTAATTTTTCTCCCGTTGTAGCGCACGGACATATGTGCTAGTACGTACATAAGAAGAATTACTAATACTAATAGCATGGATTGTCCTATTACCCTCAGCACTATCTTGGATTGAGAGACTGGCTTCCCTGCTCCAGTGTAACTCCCCGTATGTAACCTGCCATATTTGTATTTCAACTCTTGCCATTTCCGGTACTAAGTTATGATATTTTCTCGTTGTCGGGTTTTTGTCTCCGTGTTGCTTTTATCTTTGTCATGCATCTCATATCATGTCATCATGTGCAACGCATTTGCATACATGTACGTCTCATGCATCCGAGCATTTTCCCCGTTGTCCGTTTTGCATTCCGGCGCTCCTATGTCCTCCAGTGTCCCTTTCTACCTCTTTTCGTGTGCGGGTGTTAAACGTTCTCGGATTGGACCGAGAGTTGTCAAGCGGCCTTGGTTTACTACCGGTAGACTACCTGTCAAGTTTCGTGCCATTTGGACTTCGTTTGATACTCCAACGGTTAACCGAGGAATCAAAAAGGCCTCGTGTGTGTTGCAGCCCAACACCCCTCCAAAGTGCCCCAAAACCCACCTAAAACCCTTCCATCATCCCGGTCGTTCAATCACGATCGCGTGTCCGCAAACCATGCTCAATTTGGAGCCTTCTAGCTCCCTCTACCTATAAATATAGACCCCCCTCCGAAATTTTCGGGCGAAACCCTAACCCTCTCCCTCTCCTCGCGCCGCCGGACGAAACTTGGCAGGACAGACGTGTCCGCCTGCGCCGCCGCCACTTCCAGCGAATCCCGAGCCGCCACGTGTCGCTTCCGCTGCCACCCGTCTAGCGTGCCGCCGCGGCCCGTAGCCGGCCCTCCTCGGCCCGGGCGCGCCTTGCCCCGCCGCCCAGATCCCGCGCCGCCAACCACCGCTCGCCGCCCGGTTCCTCCCTGCCGCGAGATACGCCGCCCCGCCGCCGTCCAAGGTCGCCGCCGGCGCCGCCACTCCACAGTGCCACCGCTCGCCGCCTCGCCTGCTTCCTCCGACGCCGCCTCGAGCACCGCGTCCGCCGCCGTCTCGCCGCGGATCTGGTCGGGACGGACAGGATCCGGCGCTCCTAACCCTCGCCGGCTACTCCCTCCTCTCCGGCAGCTTCTCCGGCGAAGCTCCAGCCGCTCCTCGGATTGCGGGCCCCGGACGAACCCTAGATCCCGAGAGGTCTAATTTTCACTAACTCCTCGTCTGTGTTCATATTTTTATGCCTCCTTCATCGCATCATAACATCATCCCCGTGGCTCCGTTTTGGGCCTGTAGCATATCAAATTGTTCGTCTTGATGTGTACTTCATTTCATTCCATTGCACCATGTTCATTTGAGCTCATCTTGATGCCCTAAATGCTGTTGCAAGAGTGCTATGCAATGTTAGTTTCAGATTCTTATCAGTATTTGGATATTTGTCATTTTTGCCATAATTAATGTGTGCCTCCTATGAACTTGAGTCCTACATGTGTTTTGAAGTATGCCATGCCATATTTACAGGGGTGTATGCCATGTATTTTTGTGATCTTTGTGGTGACTAGCTAAAGCATGCAAAGTAGCTCTCGTAATGTTGCTGATTTCAGGGACTTAGAAATCTTCTAAGTCATTTCCCTGTTAATATTTTTATGCCATGTATTCATGTTGCTACAGAGTGATCCATGCCTCTTTTGAGCATGTTCAGTAAGGATGATTTTGAGATAATGTTATGCTCTATCCATCCATATCTTTGTTCGCAATTATGGAGCACCCTAGCATGACTGAATCTTGCTCTACTTTTGCTATAAAATGTTCCTGGCAGATTGTTTACATGTTAAGCAATTTTGCCGAGGTTGTTGTAGTTGATCCGTGCATGCTATGAGGTTTTTCTTGCCATTTTTAGCTTCTATACCATGTCTACTTGCTGGGTGTATGCTTAGTTTGTCATGCAATGCCTTGTGGTGAGTGCATCATCGAGCTCGTAAACATGCCTACATGAATATGTTTTGCCATGTTTCAATTTTCTGCTAAGTCTGAATCTGTTAATGAAACTTGCTATGTTCACATGGTTGCCATTGTATTTTCTGATCCCTTTTGGCTTATGGTCAGTAAGGGACTTTTGTTGTATGCTTTGAGTAGCTTCATGCCATGCCTTGCTTTGCCATGATATGTTCCTGTAGCATGCTGTTATCTTGCTATAAACATTGCCTCCTGATGTTAAAATCCTGCCATGTTGTTATTTTTCACTAAGTCTGTAACCTGATATCTTTTGCACTTTTGCCATGCTTGTTTGAACCTGCTATTGAGTGAATTAGCCGTAGATCAGTGTTCATATTTTGTCAAGCATCTTGAGTGGATCACCGCCATGTGTTTTGTTGTTATGTTAGAGTGCAGTAGCTTGTTTTCCTTGATGCGTTTAGTTGGCCTCGTGCTGTTAATCGCAGATCGGTGCTATATTGGTTTTGCTTGCCATTTGCAAACCGTGCATCCGATTCCGGTGATCTTTATATCGATTTCGACCGAAATCAACTCATCTTTCCAGCGGCACTCTTGGTTTCCCAAGTTGAGGCCAGGTTCAATCTTTCCTTTCCGAAGCATGCATATGCATTGCATATCACGTCCTGCATATCATGCCATGTTTTGCATCATGTTGTTTGTGCATTGCACCGTGGATGATTGTGTCTCCCTTTCCTTGTGTTCTTGCTTTGGGTAGAGCCGGGGGTCGAGTACGTGATCGAGAAACTAGTTGAGTACGCTTACGAGGATCAAGCTTACGTCAACTCGGAGAACTTTGCAAGCAAGATGACCATACCCTCGAAATCACTTCTATCTTTGCTTGCTAGATGCTCGCTCTTTGCTATGCCTATGCTACGATACCTACCACATGCCTTATCATGCCTCCATATTGCCATGTCAAACCTCTAATCCACCTTGTCCTAGCAAACCATTGTTTGTCTATGTTACCGCTTTGCTCAGCCCCTCTTATAGCGTTGCTAGTTGCATGTGAAGATTGGAGTTGTTCCTTGTTGGAACATGTTTATTGTTGGGATATCACTATTATATCTTGTCTACTTTAATGCATCTATACACTTGGTAAAGGATGGAAGGCTCGGCCTTATGCCGGGTGTTTTGTTCCACTCTTGCCGCCCTAGTTTTCGTCATACCGGTGTTATGTTCCTGATTTTGCGTTCCTTACACGGTTGGGTTATAATGGGAACCCCTTGACAGTTCACCTTGAATAAAACTCCTCCAGCAAGGCCCAACCTTGGTTTTACCATTCGCCACCTAGCCTCTTTTTCCCTTGGGTTCTGCGGACTCAAGGGTCATCTTTATTTTAAACCCCCGGGCCATTGCTCCTCTGAGTGCTGGTCCAAAACAGAGCCACTTGCAGCGCCACCTCGGGGCAACTCGGGGGTTGGTTTTACTCGTAGCTTGACCTATCCGGTGTGCCCTGAGAACGAGATACGTGCGACTCCTATCGGGATTTGTCGGCACATCGGGCGGCTTTGCTGGTTTAGTTTTACCATTGTCGAGATGTCTTGTAACCGGGATTCCGAGTCTGATCGGGTTGTCTTGGGAGAAGGAATATCCTTCGTTGACCGTGAGAGCTTGTGATGGGCTAAGTTGGGACACCCCTGCAGGGATTTGAACTTTCGAAAGCCGTGCCCACGGTTATGGGCAGATGGGAATTTGTTAATGTCCGGTTGTAGAAAACCTGAAACTTAACTTAATTAAAATGAATCAACAGAGTGTGTGGTCGTGATGGTCTCTTTTCGGCAGAGTCTAGGAAGAGAATATGCTTGACCGTAGGTTGTTCTAGGATCACTTCTTGATCATAGTTTATCGATCGTGCCTTTGCCTTCTCTTCTCGCTCTCATTTGCGTATGTTAGCCACCATATATGCTAGTGCTTGCTGCAGCTCCACCTCATACCTTTTACCTACCTATAAGCTTAAATAGTCTTGATTGCGAGGGTGTGAGATTGCTGAGTCGCCGTGACTCACATATTACTTCAAAACCAGATGCAGGGACCGATGATACCGCTCCAGGAGATTCGACTGATCTCAAGTGGGAGTTCGATGAGGACTCAGGACGATACAATGTTTCTTTTCCAAACGATCAGTAGTGGAGCCCAGTTGGGGCGATCGGGGACATTATGCATTTGGGGTTGTCTTTATTTTGGTTTCGTAGTCGGACCTTGATTGTATCTGGATGAATGTAATGTTATATTTATGCTATTGTGTGACGTGGCGATTGTAAGCCAAATATGTACCTCTTTTCTTATTTAGTACATGGGTTGTGTGAAGATTACCCCACTTGCGACATTGCTTACAATGCGGTTATGCCTCTAAGTCGTGCTTCGACACGTGGGAGATATAGGCGCATCGTGGGCGTTACAAGTTGGTAATCAGAGCCTTCCCCGACTTAGGAGCCCCCTTCTTGATGGAATCGCTGGCATTGTTGAGTCTAGAAAAATGTTTTGAGTCATTTATGATTATATATATATATATATATATATATATATATATATATATATATATATATATATATATATATATATATCGGAGAGTAGGATTCTTTTTACTCCTTAGTCCCTTCGTCGCTCTGGTGAGGCATCCTGACGTAGAGTTTTGACTCTTCTCTTCTCAAATTTCACTAATTTTTTAGGATCATGCGGGTATCTTGGAATCGTTCCGATGGTTTTGTGACAAGACCATTGTTCTTGGTGCCTCCTAACATTTAGGGGTTGTGGCAGTGTCCCGGGGAGTTGAGCTCCGAGGTGTTGTCGTCACAATTTTATCGTTGCAGTTCTGGAATACCTGAGTTTCGCCGACATCGAAAATCTCTTTTATGCAGTTGTTGGTGAGATAACCTCGACGCCACCCTGTACTAGGGCGGGAGTTCGGGAGTATTGCCATAACTTGTATAACGGATGCTTTTCGAAGGTTGAGGTAAATGATTTCTGAAGGTTTCTTGGTTATGTGTTGAAGGATGGATACAACTGGATGTAGGATTTGCTAGCTTTGGGTGAGATATTATGCTTCCCCTGTATCCCCAACACCTGATTGCATAACCGGGAAAATTTCGGGAGTTCCATAGGTGGGAATTCATGTAGCTTTAGTATTTCTTCCGCAGATATTTGGTTTGTGATTGGGTAATCCTCACCAAGTATTTGTTCTTGTCCGTACCTTGTTGTTTTATTCATCTACCTCTATCTAAGTGGCTTCTCAATTTACGGAATTGTGACCGTTTAATTTGGAATGCATTCGTTCATTCTTGTTCGAATGTTAAGACTACATATTGCAATTTCAATCCATTGATTCAGCTTGAATATATTTCTGTCAAGATGCTAACGGATGTCACCCTCTTCAGGATGGCTCCTCCAACGTGTCAGAATCCTGAACCGCCGCCACCACCTCCACCTCCGGAGGCATGGCAAGCTGTGATGGCCGCTACCAATGCCAACACACATATGCTTATGCAACTCTTGCAAGAGCGCAACTAAGGAAATCAAGGCCATGACAACAATCAAAATCAGTTTGCTACACTCAACCAGTTCCTCGCAAACCAGCCAAAGACCTTCAGTAACTATGTCGAGGCAACAGATACTGATGATTGGCTTGTGGATATCTGCAAGCATTTCAAGTGCAGCAACGCCAGGCCTGCGGACTTCGTCAAGTTTGCCTCGTTCCAACTCAAAGACCAAGATGCAGAGTGGTATCAGCAATACAAAGATTTCAAAGGAGGTCGTGTGATTACCTGGGATGAATTCCGTCAAGACTTCAAAGCTCACCGCATTCCTTAGAGTGTTGTTGAGAGCAAGCGTGAGGAGTTCCGCAACCTGAAGCAAGGCAGCTTGTCTGTTTACCAGTATAACATCATGTTCCAGAAGCTCGCTCGTTTCGCCAAGCAAGACGTCCCTGACAAGAAGAGCATGATTTATCAGTTCAGAGGTGGCCTCAGAGAAGATCTACAACTAGCCCTTGTGCTTTTTGAGCCAAAAAAGTACGATGAGTTCTACAATATGGCACTGAAACAAGAGGCTGCTCAACTCAAGTGCGATGCTTCCAAGAAATGAGTCAGGGATGCAACTCCTTCTTCCTCAACTCAAGTGACAACTAAGCAGCATAAGTATTGGTTGCCTCCTCCTCCTCTGTTCCGTCAGCCTTATCAGCAGAAGTGCAAAGGTGGTAATGGATCTTCCCACCCACCCAACCCAGGCTTTCAGAGCAAGACTTCGTCTCATGCTCCAAGATCAAGTGCTCCGTATCACCGTCCGCTTTCAGAGGTCACGTGCAACAAGTGTCAGCAGAAGGGTCACTATGCCAACAAATGCTTCAATCAGAGGCGTCTTCCTCCTCCTCCTCCTCCTCCTCCCGTGAGATCTCCTAGCACTGCAGTGGTCAAGCATAATCCCAAGCATGCCAAGGTCAACTTGTTGAACGCAGCTCAGGCAGAGGACTCGTCAAATGTGATCATGGGTAACCTTCCTGTTAACGATATCTCTGCAAAAGTCCTTTTTGATACTGGTGCATCGCATTGTTTCATGTCTAAACCATTTTTTTTTCCAAGAATGAATTCGCTTCTTCTCATTTGGGCAAGTCAATGGATATCGTTTCTCCGGGTAAACGGTTGAGTGCCAGTTTGGTGGTCCCGGATGTTACTATCACGTTGGGCGACTATAAGTTTCTGTCTTCTCCAATGGTCCTTGGTAACTTGGATATTGATCATATTCTCGGAATGGACTGGCTTTCTAAGCACAAGGCTCAGCTTGATTGTGCTGCCAGGCAGATTCAATTAACACATTCGTCTGTGGATGTAATCGTCTTTGCCGCTCGTGATGATACCATTCGTCTGTTTTCTCTCAATGAGAAGGGCGAGCTGGATGCCATCTCTCAGATTCCAGTCGTTTGTGAATATCAAGACATCTTTCCAGAAGAGCTTCCAGGAATGCCTCCGCACCGGCCAGTTGAATTCGTCATCGATCTTGAGCCTGACACGGAACCCGTTTGCAAACGTCCTTACAAGCTTGGACCTGAAGAGTTGAAGGAGCTGAAGAAACAACTCAATATTCAAGAGCGTATGGGTCTCATCCGACCAAGTTCTTCTCCATGGGGTTGTGGTGTTCTTTTCGTCAAGAAGAAGGATGGAACAGACCGACTTTGTGTCGACTACCGTCCATTGAACAAGAAGACCATAAAGAACAAATACCCACTTCCCAACATCAATGAGCTTTTCGAACAACTCAAAGGTGCTCAAGTATTCTCCAAGATTGACCTCCGTATGGGCTATCATCATATTTGCATTCGTGAAGAAGATATCCCCAAGACAACATTCAGAACAAGCTATGGTTCATATGAATGCACTGTCATGTCTTTCGGCCTTGTCAATGGTCCTCCAACTTTCTCTCGCATGATGAACTTCATCTTCCACGCCTACACTAATGACTTCGTCTTGGTCTACCTCGATGACATTTTGGTCTTTTCCAAGAACAAGGAGGATCATGCCAAGCACTTGAGATTGGTGCTGGATAAGCTCAGAGAACATCAGTTCTATGCGAAGTTTTCAAAGTGCGAGTTTTGGCTCGATGAGGTTCTCTACCTTGGGCATATCATCTCCGCCAAGGGCATAGCTATTAATCCTGAGAAGGTGTCTGCAATTGTGAATTGGGAACCACCTCAGAATGTGAAGAAACTCCGCAGCTTCCTTGGGCTTGCAAGCTATTGTCGAAGGTTCGTTGAGAACTTCTCTAAGATCGCGAAGCCTCTTTCCAACCTCCTCCAGAAGCATGTGAAGTATGTCTGGTCGCCTGAATGTGACATCGCTTTCAACACCCTCAAAGAGAAGTTAATCACTGCTCCAGTTCTGACTCCTCCTGATGAATCCAAACCGTTCGAGGTCTTCTATGATGCTTCCCTTCAAGGCCTCGGTGCAGTGTTGATGCAAGAGAAGAAAGTTGTGGCCTATACCTCTCGCCAGTTGAAGCCCAACGAAAAAAACTACCCCACTCATGACCTCGAGTTGGCGGCAGTTGTCCATGCTCTTTTAACATGGAGACATCTCTTGTTGGGAAGAAAAGTGGACATCTTCACTGATCATAAGAGTCTCAAGTACATCTTCACTCAGCCCAACCTCAACCTTAGGCAGACTCGTTCGGTCGAAATGATTCAAGAGTATAATCCGAGTATTGAATATACTCCAGGAAAGGCCAATGTCATTGCTGACGCATTGAGAAGGAAGGCTTACTGCAACAATTTGATTCTCAAGCCCTACGAACCAGAGCTTTGTGAAGCTTTCCGCAAACTCAATCTCCAAGTTGTTCCTCAAGGATTCCTTACCAACCTCCAAATCTCTCCTACTTTGGAAGATCAGATTCGTGAGGCTCAACTTCTTGATGCTATGGTGAAGAAGGTGAAGATTTGGATTTCCAAGAGCCAACCCAAGTACAAGTGCTATCGCCTTGACGACAAGGACACTCTATTCTTCGAGGATCGCATTGTTGTTCCTAAAGGTGACCTTCGTAAAGTCATTATGAACGAAGCTCACAATTCACTCCTCTCTATTCACCCTGGAAGTACAAAGATGTGCCATGACCTCAAGCAGTCGTATTGGTGGACTCGAATGAAGCGCGAGATTGCTCAGTTCATGAATGAATGTGATGTCTGCAGAAGAGTGAAAGAAGAACACCAACGACCAGCTGGTCTCCTCCAACCTCTTGCCATTCCAGAATGGAAGTTCGACCATATTGAGATGGACTTCGTGACTGGATTTCCAAAGTCCAAGCGTGGCAATGATGCTATCTTCGTTGTCATCGACAAGGTCACCAAAGTGGCTCATTTTCTGCCTATAAAAGAATCTATCACAGCAACTCAGTTGGCAGAGCTATATACCTCCAGGATTGTCTCTCTGCACGGCATTCCGTAGTTGATATCTTCAGATCGTGGTAGCATCTTCACCTCTAAGTTTTGGGATTCTTTTCAGAAGGCCATGGGCACCAACATCTGCTTCAGCACAGCTTTTCATCCTCAAACTAGTGGCCAAGTCGAGAGGGTCAATCAAATTCTTGAAGATATGCTCAGGGCATGTGTCATTTCTTTCGGTATGAAGTGGGAAGATTGTCTTCCATATGCCGAGTTCTCCTACAACAACAGCTTTCAAGTGAGTTCGGGCAAGGCCCCATTCGAGATTTTCTATGGCAGGAAGTGCCGTACTCCTCTTAACTGGTCAGAGACTGGTGAACGCCAACTTCTTGGAAATGACTTGATCACAGAGGCTGAAGAAATGTGCAAAGTCATTCGTGAAAATCTCAAAGCCGCGCAATCGTGCCAGAAGAGTTACTATGATAGCAAACATCGTGACTTGGCTTTCGATATTGGAGACCATGTCTACCTCCGCGTCTCTCCAATGAAAGGAACTCGTCGCTTCGGTATCAAAGGGAAGCTTGCCCCTAGATACATGGGTCCTTTCAAGATCATTGGCAAAAGAGGCGATCTCGCCTATCAACTTGAGCTTCCATCCAATTTTGCAAACATGCACGACGTGTTTTGCGTGTCTCAACTCCGCAAGTGTTTCAAGACTCCTGACCGCACCATCAAATTTGAAGAGATTGATCTCCTAGAAGACCTGTCTTATCATGAGCACCCCGTTGCTATTCTTGAGGAAACTGAGCGCAAGACTCGCAACAAGTCTATCAAATTCCTGAAAGTGAAGTGGTCACACCATTCTGACCGTGAAGCCACCTGGGAACGTGAGGACCACCTCCGTTCCGAATATCCGGAGTTTTTCCAGTCCTAGATCTCGGGACGAGATCCTTTCGTAGTGGAGTGTTGTAACACCCGTTATGTAACCTGCCATATTTGTATTCCAACTCTTGCCATTTCCAGCACTAAGTTATGATATTTCCTCGTTGTCGGGGTTTTGTCTCCGTGTTACTTTTGTCTTTGCCATGCATCTCATATCATGTCATCATGTGCATCACATTTGCATACGTGTTCGTCTCATGCATCCGAGCATTTTCCCCATTGTCCGTTTTGCATTCCGGCGCTCCTATGTCTTCCAGTGTCCCTTTCTACCCCTTTTCATGTGCGGGTGTTAAAACATTCTCGGATTGGACCGAGACTTGTCAACCGGCCTTAGTTTACTACCGGTAGACCGCCTGTCAAGTTTCGTACTATTTGGACTTCGTTTGATACTCCAACGGTTAATCGACGAACCGAAAAGGCCCCGTGTGTGTTGCAGCCCAACACCCCTCCAAAGTGTCCCAAAACCCACCTAAAACCATTCCATCATCACGGTCATTCGATCACGATCGCGTGGCCAGAAACCGTGCTCAATTTGGAGCCTCCTAGGTCCCTCTACCTATAAATATAGACCCCTCCGAAATTTTCGGGCAAAACCCTAACCCTCTCCCTCTCCTCGCGCTGCCGGACGAAACTCGGCAGGCCGGACGTGTCCGCCCACGCCGCCGCCGCTTCCAGTGAATCCCGAGCCGCCACGTGTTGTTTCCGCCGCCACCCGTCCAGCGCGCCGCCGCGGCCCGCCGAGGCCCGCAGGCGGGCCTCCCCAGCCCGGGCGCGCCTTGCCCCGCTGCCCGGATCCCGCACCGCCAACCACCGCTCGCCGCCCGGCTCCTCCCTGCCGCAAGATCCGCTGCCCCGCCGCCGTCCAAGGTCGCCGCCGGCGCCGCCACTCCATAGCGCCACTGCTCGTGGCCTCTCCAGCTTCCTCCTCCGCCGCCTCGAGCACCACGTCCGCCCCCTGACCCTCGCCGGCTACTCCCTCCTCTCTGACAGCTTCTCCGGCGAAGCTCTGGCCGCTCCTCGGATTGCGTGCCCCGGACGAACCCTAGATCCCGAGAGGTCTAATTTTCACTAAGTCCTCGTCCCTGTTCATATTTTTATGCCTCCTTCATCGCATCATAACTTCATCCCCGTGGCTCCGTTTTGGGCGTGTAGCATATCAAATTGTTCGTCTCGATGTGTACTTCATTCCATTCCATTGCACCATGTTCATTTGAGCTCATCTTGATGACCTAAATGCTGTTGCAAGAGTGCTATGCAATGTTAGTTTCAGATTCTTATCAGTATTTGGACATTTGTCATTTTTGCCATGATTAATGTGTGCCTCAGGCTGTTAATCGCAGATCGGTGCCATATTTGTTTTGCTTGCCATTTGCAAACCGTGCATCCGATTCTGGTGATCTTTATATCGATTTCGACCGAAATCAACTCATCTTTCCAGCGGCACTCTTGATTTCCCAAGTTGAGGCCAGGTTCAATCTTTCCTTTCCGAAGCATGCATATGCATTGCATATCACGTCCCGCATATCATGCCATGTTTTGCATCATGTTGTTTGTGCATTGCACCGTGATTGATTGTGTCTCCCTTTGCTTGTGTTCTTGCTTTGGGTAGAGCCGGGAGTCGAGTACGTGATCAAGGAACCAGTTGAG
This sequence comes from Triticum dicoccoides, assembly GCF_002162155.2. Lineage (NCBI taxonomy): Eukaryota > Viridiplantae > Streptophyta > Magnoliopsida > Poales > Poaceae > Triticum > Triticum dicoccoides. Next base: position 521,403,373 of record NC_041390.1, on the reverse strand, counting down.
TACGCTTACGAGGATCAAGCTTACGTCAACTCGGAGAACTTTGCAGGCAAGATGACCATACCCTCGAAATCACTTCTATCTTTGCTTGCTAGATGCTTGCTATTTTACTATGCCTATGGTATGATACCTACCACATGCCTTATCATGCCTCCATATTGCCATGTCAAACCTCTAATCCACCTTGTCCTAGCAAACCGTTGTTTGGCTATGTTACCGCTTTGCTCAGCCCCTCTTATAGCGTTGCTAGTTGCAGACGAATATTGGAGTTGTTCCTTGTTGGAACATGTTTATTGTTGGGATATCACTATTATATCTTGTCTACTTTAATGCATCTATACACTTGGTAAAGGGTGGAAGGCTCGGCCTTATGCCTGGTGTTTTGTTCCACTCTTGTCGCCCTAGTTTCCGTCATACCGGTGTTATGTTCCTTGATTTTGCGTTCCTTACACGGTTGGGTTATAATGGGAACCCCTTGACAGTTCGCCTTGAATAAAACTCCTCCAGCAAGGCCCAACCTTGGTTTTACCATTCGCCACCTAGCCTCTTTTTCCCTTGGGTTTCGTGGACTCAAGGGTCATCTTTATTTTAAATCCCCGGGCCAGTGCTCCTCTGAGTGCTGGTCCAAAACAGAGCCACTTGCAGTGCCACCTTGGGGCAACTCGAGGGTTGGTTTTACTCGTAGCTTGACCTATCCGGTGTGCCCTGAGAACGAGATACGTGCGACTCCTATTGGGATTTGTCGGCACATCGGGCGGCTTTGCTGGTTTAGTTTTACCATTGTCGAGATGTCTTGTAACCGGGATTCCGAGTCTGATCGGGTTGTCTTGGGAGAAGGAATATCTTCGTTGACCGTGAGAGCTTGTGATGGGCTAAGTTGGGACACCCTTACAGGGATTTGAACTTTCGAAAGCCTTGCCCGCGGTTATGGGCAGATGGGAATTTGTTAATGTCCGGTTGTAGAAAACCTGAAACTTAACTTAATTAAAATGAATCAACAGAGTATGTGGTCGTGATGGTCTCTTTTCGGCAGAGTCCGGGAAGAGAACACGGTCTCGTGTTATGCTTGACTGTAGGTTGTTCTAGGATCACTTCTTGATCATAGTTTATCGATCGTGCCTTTGCCTTCTCTTCTCGCTCTCATTTGCGTATGTTAGCCACCATATATGCTAGTGCTTGCTGCAGCTCCACCTCATACCTTTTACCTACCTATAAGCTTAAATAGTCTTGATCGCGAGGGTGTGAGATTGCTGAGTCCCCGTGACTCACAGATTACTTCAAAACCAGATGCAGGGACCGATGATACCGCTCCAGGAGATTCGACTAAGCTCAAGTGGGAGTTCGATTAGGACTCAGGACGATACTACATTTCTTTTCCAGACCATCAGTAGTGGAGCCCAGTTGGGGCGATCGGGGACATTATGCATTTGGGGTTGTCTTTATTTTGCTTTCATAGTCGGACCTTGATTGTATCTGGATGAATGTAATGTTACATTTATGCTATTGTGTGACGTGGCGATTGTAAGCCAACTATGTACCTCTTTTCTTATTCAGTACATGGGTTGTGTGAAGATTACCCCACTTGCGACATTGCTTACAATGCGGTTATGCCTCTAAATCGTGCTTCCACACGTGGGAGATATAGCCGCATCGTGGGCGTTACAGCCAGGTCTGGCTCTCATACTTTGGACCAGAAAGATAGCCATGTTATTGATATATTGGTATCTGTTAAGCTCATATAGGAATATTGTTCAGGACCCTGAGGACCAAGATTGAGAGCTCACAGACTGCTCTTAGGAGGGCTGGTGCCTTGCCGATAATGCTTGGCCATGGAAGAGGTTAGTATTGCTATTGTTTTGCAGTCCATGTCCTAACTATGTAAAGTTAATCTCCTCCGAGTTGTAGAATTTACTTATAAGTACTAAAAAAGGTTCGTTTCTTTCTCTATGTTCCTGCAGGTGATGAGCTAGTCACATATAGGAACGGCGAGAGGTCAGCCGAGTTTCTGCGAAACTCAAGCTGTTCATACATGAAATTCAAAGCCTACAACATGTACTACAGATGGGCATGCATAATTTTCCACATGATCATTATTTTTGTTCTGAAATTTAGTACTAACATAATGCCATTTGTGTATGTTAGTTGGGAAAGTAGGTATTGCATGCATCTGACAATTGATTGATCATGTGCATGGGCACATATATAGGTATAGGGGGGCCGACCTCTACTTGTCTCCCAAGAAGTACAAATATATGGGGGAGAGAGGAGGCGCGGTAGTACAAAATACACAAGGTCCTAGTACTATACATTTGTATGGATAACGTATGTTCAACACCCCTCGTAGTCGAAGCGTTGCCGGTGACGCAGAGACTGTACCAAAACGATCGTGGCTTTGTGAATGTCACAAAGCAACTCCTAGACCAACTGACGAAGCCAAGAGCACTCGACGACGACATTGGCCACCGTTTGGTACTCCGCCTCAGCACTAGGGTGAGAGACCGTGGGTTGTCCTTGGGAAACTACGAAATCAGTGAGGGCCCGAGGTAGACAAAGTAGCCCGATGTAGAACAACGAGTGTCAGGGTAGCCAACCCAGTCTGCATCGGAGTAGGCGACGATGTCGGTGGAGGCGGAAGCCGTCAGCGTGAGTTCCAAGGACATAGTGCCACGTATGTACCGGATAATACACTTCAACATGGTCCAATGAGAATCACGCGGGGAGTGCATATGGAGGCAAACCTGCTGAACAACATACTGCAGGTCTTGGCGGGTCAGCATCAGATACTGCAAGGCACCGACTATGGAGCAATAAACCACCGCATCGGGTGCAGGGAGCCCTCCGTGGCGGAGACCTTGGCCTTCGTGTCGATAGGTGTGGCAGCGGGCTTGCAGTTAAGCATGCTAGCTCGCTCAAGAAGCTCGTGGGCATACTTCTGCTGATGCAGAAGGAAGCCACCGGTGCGCCAAACCACCTCGATGCCAAGAAAGTAATGCAGTGGCCCTAAGTCCTTCAGGGCAAACTCATCACGAAGACGAGCTGTGATCTGCTGAAGAAGCTCAGTGGAGGATGCCACTAGGATGATGTCATCGACATAGAGCAGAAGGTACATGGTAGCAGCACCCTGATGATAGACGAAAAGTGAAGCATCAGAGCGGGTCAACCAAAACCCAAGATGCTGGAGGAATGCCGCGATACGCTGGTACCATGCGCCATGGTGCCTGCTTCAACCCGTAGAGGGAACGGGAGAGCAAGCACATGTGATGTGGATGCTCGGTGTTGGTGAAACTAGTGGGTTGCTGACAGTACACATGGTCGACAAGGTGCCCATGCAGAAAAGTGTTGGAGACATCCAACTGATGCACCGACCATGCACGAGAGACCACCAACTAAAGGACCATGCGGATCGTGCCCGGTTTGACAACCGGGGCAAAAGTGTCGGTGAAGTGCACACCAGCACGCTGTCAAAATCCATGGACCACCCAACGAGCTTTGTAGCGCTTGAGAGAATTGTTAGGTCGTGTCTTGTGGCAGAACACCCATTTTCCACTGATGATGTTAGCATGGGGAGGCCATGGAACAAGATGACGTTAGCATCGAACTCCTCCCGCATCGCAGCGAGCCAATGAGGATTGCGAAGAGCTACGCAAGCAGAAGAGGGAATGGGTGATGGTGTCGAGGTCGAGGTGGCACATACATACTCACTAGAAGTTTAGCGCGTGCTCAATCGATGCACGCCGGCCCGGGCCCGGGTCATCACGCTGAGAGGCGGTGAGGGAGGGGTCGGAGCAGGCATGGCGACGGGTGAGGGTGGAGTCGAGCCTGTCGCCGAGGAGCCGGCAGACGAGCTAGAGACAAAGGCGTCGAGCGCGGCGCCGAAGTCCGCCTGGCTCAAGGCGGCCGAGGTGGCACCAGCCGAGGTAGCCGAGGGGGACGCCGAGTCCGACTCACCCGAGGTAGCCGCACCCGAAGGGGATGCGGGGGGAGTAACGGCCGACGTCATAGGAGGGGGCAGCCTCCCTGTGGTGGGCCATGACCGGGGCCCACGCTAGGCTAGAGGCGTATCGAGGGCTCTGGCGAAGGCGCTGCAAATGGTGGTACCTACTGAAAAGGAAACACCCTCTCATCAAAGTACACGTGTCGGGAAGTGTACACACGGTGGGTAACCTTTGGTGTTGGAAGGGTAGCCAAGGAAGATGCAAGGAATATATCGTGGTGCAAGTTTGTGTGGGGTGGTAGATGTGATGATAGGATAACAAAGACACCCGAATGTGCGAAGACCATCATACGATGGAGGAGCACTGAAGAGAAGGTGGTGAGGGGTGTAGTTCCAACGAGGACGACAAAGTCTAATGTTAAAAACAAGAGTGGCGGTGGCGAGTGCATCAAGCCAGAACCAGGGAGGTACATTGGAATGAAAGAGCAATGTACGAATGCAGTTATTAAGAGTGTGTAGGATGCGCTCAGCACGGTCATTCTACTGTGAACTGTAGGGCTAGGTTAGGCGAAAGATGGTGCCGTGAGAGGCAAGCAGCTCTCGAACGGCGACATTATCAAATTCTTTTTCATCATCGGTTTGAAGTGCAAGTATGGGGCAACCAAACTGGGTGATGACATAGGAATAAAAAGCCATAAGTGTGGCTAGGGCATCTGATTAGTGACAAAGAGGAAATGTCCACACATAGTGAGATAAATCCTCTAAAAGCACCAAATAATAAAGGGAGCCTGTGTTACTTGCACACTGGTGCAACAACGTGCTATACAAACGGTTTTTAACCCCTTTCCACGACGACGTTTGGAACCGTCGCCAAGTGAGTGTGGGCGATAGGGGGAGGGGTCCTTCCCACATGACCCAGACACCGTTGGGGATAGGCCCTCCTGGCTCACTAGCTGGGGCAAAATGAGCTCGTGTGCGATCTGGCGGGGCATCTAAACCCAATTGTTTTCGTCCGTATGTACATCCCACACGGTGAATCTCGATTTGTCCACTTTTTAGTAAAAGTCATGCCAAAATTTTCCGTGAATTTCACATGACTTGTGCTACAAACTAGGACATATCGAGTGCCTGGGATTTGCCGCACTTGGGAAGGAGTCAATATTCCTGCAAAGCATAGGCCTTTTTATGTCATTATTCATTTTATTAGGTATAGAATTAATTGACTAGATTTAATCGTAAGAACTAGTTGAACATGTCACATTTGTTGTTATTTTTTAGTTAAAGAAATTTTCCCCGCATCGACATCGAGGATGCCTATCTTGCGTCCTTGTCATCGAGTCGGCGGAGGACACCTGCGTCACCAGATGGGCCATGTCCGGGACTGGGCTCCGTCGGGGTGGTACTGGGAGGCGCTACCTACCGGGGGCACAGGTTGGTGAGGAGCCATCCTGTCGTTGACCCGAACCTTCTTTGGTGGCGACCGCGTGGGCCAGTGATGGTCCAAAGGCTCGAGGACCCCGCGGAGGTGGTGCGTCACCGTGTCAGTGAGGAGGACGCACACGCCCGTCGCTACTTGTTTGCGTTGGAGCACAGGTTCTCCAATACCTGGCAGGTTCTCCAGGGATCTCACGGGAGCCATGATCCTGTGATGGTTCCTTCTCTTTGGGTGTCCACCTCCCGCGCCGATACCCGTCGTGCGCTAGGGTTTTAGTTGTATTAGTGATGATATATGTATGATACTATTCGAGATGTATTAGTGATAATATTCGACGATGTACGGACGCATGAGATGATTTATTTTTTCTTATTGAATGCATGCTAATTTGAATACTTATTTATTTTACGATTTGGTTTTGCTTATTGAATGCTCATGTCAATATGAGTCCTATAAGATATTTTGAGTATCCTGGTAGTTGTCTTCGATCGATTTTCAATTAATGTTTCAACTATGAACATAGGAAATGTCTGATAGCGAAAAGGATTTCGGTATTTTCAAATACTACGAAGACGAGTGCGGCCTGTGCGACGGGATCTTCCTAGATGATGATAGGCGCTTCAGCATCAAGCTGGATGTGAACTTCGAAGTGGATACAGTAAGTCACAACGACAAGTATTTTTTCATAATTAAGCATGACATCTGCTTCATTTGCTTCAACTTATAACTTATTTTTTACTATTCTACTAGCGTATCCCCTGCCATGCAAAAGTTTTTGTCTTGGATAAGATAGGTTTCAATCGTACTATGGAGGTAAAGAAAGTCTACTTGAAGACCGAGCATGGTTGTATTTTCCATGCAAAATTATACAACGCAGACGACTACACCTATTTTTGATGCAAAACTTGGCGAGCACTATGCAAGACTTATGCATTTGAGCCTGATAAGGTTATCACCTTTGATATTCGTCCGGAAGATGATATTGATGGTAATATCGACATCTGGGTCGATGTGCAGACGCCTCCAGTTATACCATTATGTGAGTTTCTCAACCATATTTATGTCTTTGATATTGTTTATTCAAAAATAGTTGACAACTAATTTCTATTGTCAGCTTATTTCTGTTCAAGCAAACTTGTCCAGCGCTTGGTAGACAGGACCTACTACTGTCCCGGGGCTGAACTAAACTGCGAGGAGCTAAGTCATTATGTTTCATGGCTTGTGGATCTTGATACTGTCAAGAAAAATTTTCTTCCTGCACTTAGAAATGTTAGTACTGAAAATGTGCGACCAATAGTGTTCGTAATGAACTATGGTCACATCTATTTAGGGAAGATGGTAAGAGTTTTACTATTTGTACTCAGTGCATCTTTTGCATACATTATTTTTAAGCTAAACTTCATTGCTAAGTATGTTACTATACGTTGTTCTTCAACAGGGACTCCCGATGAATGTTGTGCCTCATGGGATCGAGACTGAAGGTACCATGAGTATTGTTAGCTTACGGCCAAGATATCCCACAATGCACTTTAGTGCATTCAGGATTTCTAATAGCGAGCAATGCTTAATAGTGAAAGACTGGACCAAATTTGTGATGGAGGAGCGCAGAGAAGTACTAGGGGGCAACAATCAGAAGCGCAACCCACGATTAGGAGACAGGTTCATCTGCATGCTCCAACTTGATGAAGGAGGAGAGCTACACATGTTTTATGTTATTTTACCTAAGAGAGAGCAGCAGGAGTGATTAGCTAGCTAGAAATGAGTTTGAAGATGATGATGTGCCACACTATGACTATGATGATTAAATAGCTAGTGTTGGTGGTAATGACTATGATGATTATTATTAGCTAGTGTTGGTGGTGATTAGATAGCTACCACATCTAGTGTTGGTGGTGATTAGCTAGCTAGAATGAGTTTGATCAGATGATGATGTGTTATACTATGACTTTGGTGATTAAATAAACACTGTTGGTTGTAATGACTATGATGATGATTAAATAGCTTGTGCTGGCGGATTAGATTCAAGTGGAGGCAACATGTGGTGCATATCGAAAGTACTACTAGTCCAAACTAGATCAAGTTTGGATTAGTAGTATACTTTTGACATGCACCACATATTGCCTCCACTTGAACCTAATCCACCTTCATTTGATACACTGTTATGGACATAATGATATAAACCTCATAATTGGTATTGTACCAAAATTTGTATAACGGCGTATAAATACACTAAAAATAAAAAAAATTGAAAAAAGAATACTAGTAGCGATGGATAGTAAACACGCTGCAACTAGCTAGATTAGCAGCAACACGCGAGAGAACAAGCGCTGCCGCTATGTGTCTTAGCTGTAGCACGTGTCGCACGCGCTACTGCTAAGCAATAGCTGTAGCGACTTATTAGTAGCACGGCAGCCCGCGCTACTAGTGCGCATTAAACCCGCGCTACTACTAGGATTTTCCCTAGTAGTGCCAAGGTGAATGGTTTATTGAATCTTGATCGTAGTGATATACATATTCATAATATTGAAGCCAAAAGATGCAAAGTTAATAATGATAGTGCAACTTATTTGTGGCACTGCCGTTTAGGTCATATTGGTGTAAAGCGCATGAAGAAAATCCATGCTGATGGGTTTTGGAATCACTTGATTATGAATCAGTTGATGCTTGCGAACCATGCCTCATGGGCAAGATGACTAAGACTCCATTCTCCGGAACAATGGAGCGAGCAACAGACTTGTTGGAAATAATACATACTGATGTATGCAGTCCGATGAGTATTGAGGCTCGCAGCAGGTATCATTATTTACTGACCTTCACAGATGATTTGAGTAAGATATTGGTATATCTTCTTGATGAAACATAAATCTAAAACATTTGAAAATTTCAAATAATTTCAGAGTGAAGTGGAAAATCATCATAACAAGAAAATAAAGTTTCTACGATCTGATCGTGGAGGAGAATATTTGAGTTACGAGTTTGGTCTTCATTTGAAGCAATGCGGAATAGTTTTGCAACTCACGCCACCTGGAACACCACAGCGTAATGGTGTGTCCGAACATCATAACTGTACTTTATTAGATATGTTGCAATCTATGATGTCTCTTACAGATTTACCACTACCATTTTGGGGTTATGCATTAGAGATAGCTACATTCACATTAAATAGGGCACCGTCTAATTCGTTGAGACAACACCGTATGAACTATGGTTTGGCTAGAAACCTAAGCTGTCGTTTCTTAAAGTTTGGGGTTGTGATGCTTATGTGAAAAAGTTTCAGCCTGATAAGCACAAACCTAAATCGAAAAAGTGCATCTTCATAGGATACCCAAAAGAAATTGTTGGGTACACCTTTGCTACCTCTTGAGCACTGCGTTGGTTTTTCCTTGAAGAGGAAAGGGTGATGCAACAAAGTAGCGTAAGTATTTCCCTCAGTTTTTGAGAACCAAGGTATCAATCCAGTAGGAGACCACGCACGAGTCCCTGGCACCTACACAAACAAATAAAACCTCGCAGCCAACGCGATAAGGGGTTGTCAATCCCTACACGGTCACTGACGAGAGTGAGATATGATAGATATGATAAGATAATATTTTTGGTATTTTTTATGATAAAGATGCAAAGTAAAATAAAAGCAATAAAAATAACTAAGTGTTGAAAGATTAATATGATGGAAGATAGACCCGGGGGCCATAGGTTTCACTAGTGGCTTCTCTCAAGAGCATAAGTATTTACGATGGGTGAACAAATTACTGTTGATCAATTGACAGAATTGAGCATAGTTATGAGAATATCTAGGTATGATCATGTATATAGGCATCACGTCCGAGACAAGTAGACCGACTCCTGCCTGCATCTACTACTATTACTCCACACATCGACCGCTATCCAGCATGCATCTAGAGTATTAAGTTCATAAGAACAAAGTAACGCTTTAAGCAAGATGACATGATGTAGAGGGATAAGCTCATGCAATATGATATAAACCCCATCTTGTTATCCTCGATGGCAACAATACAATACGTGCCTTGCTGCCCCTACTGTCACTGGGAAAGGACACCGCAAGATTGAACCCAAAGCTAAGCACTTCTCCCATTGCAAGAAAGATCAATCTAGTAGGCCAAACCAAACTGATAATTCAAAGAGACTTGCAAAGATAACCAATCATACATAAAAGAATTCAGAGAAGATTCAAATATTGTTCATAGATAAACTTGATCATAAACCCACAATCCATCGGTCTCAACAAACACACCGCAAAAGAAGATTACATCGAATAGATCTCCACAAGAGAGGGGGAGAACTTTGTATTAAGATCCAAAAAGAGAGAAGAAGCCATCTAGCTAATAACTATGGACCCGAAGGTCTGAGGTAAAGTACTCACACTTCATCGGAGGGGCTATGGTGTTGATGTAGAAGCCCTCCGCAGTCGATGCCCCCTCCGGCGGAGCTCTGGAAAAGGCCCCAAGATGGGATCTCGTGGATACAGAAAGTTACGACAGTGGAATTAGGGTTTTGGCTCCATATCTGGTAGTTTGGGGGTACGTAGGTATATATATGAGGAAGGAGTACGTTAGTGGAGCAACATGGGGCCCACGAGGGTGGAGGGCGCGCCCCCTACCTCGTGGCCTCCTGGTTGATGTCTTGACGTAGGGTCCAAGTCCTCTAGATCACGTTCGTTCTGAAAATCACGTTCCCTAAGGTTTCATTCCGTTTGGACTCCGTTTGATATTCTTTTTCTGCAAAACTCTGAAATAGGCAAAAAACAACAATTCTGGGCTGAGCCTCCAGTTAATAGGTTAGTCACAAAAATAATATAAAAGTGTATAATAAAGCCCAATAATGTCCAAAACAGAATATAATATAGCATGGAACAATAAAAAATTATAACGTATCAAGCATCCCCAAGCTTAATTCCTGCTCGTCCTCGAGTATGTAAATGATAAAAAAAGAATTTTTGATGTGGAATGCTACTTGGCATAATTTCAATGTAATTCTTCTTAATTATGGTATGAATATTCAGATCTGAAAGATTCACGGTAAAAGTTCAATATTGACATAAAAATAATAATACTTCAAGCATACTAACTAAGCAATTATGTCCTCTCAAAATAACATGGCCAAAGAAAGTTCATCCCTACAAAATCATCTAGTTTAGTCATGCTCCATTTTCGTCACACAAGAATGCTCTCATCATGCACAACCCTGATGACAAGCCAAGCAATTGTTTCATACTTTACTAATCTCAAACTTTTTCAACCTTCACGCAATACATGAGCGTGAGCCATGGATATAACACTATGGGTGGAATAGAATATAATGATGGGGTTTATGTGGAGAAGACAAAAAGGGAGAAAGTCTCACATCAACAAGGCTAATCAATGAGCTATGGAGATGCCCATCAATTGATGTTAATGCAAGGAGTAGCGATTGCCATGCAACAGATGCACTAGAGCTATAAATATATGAAAGCTCAACAAAAGAAACTAAGTGGGTGTGCATCGAACTTGCTTGCTCGTGAAGACCTAGGGCATTTGAAAAGTTCCCACTAGTATATGAAAGTGACAAAACAAAAGACTCTCTATCATGAAGATTATGGTGCTACTTTGAAGCACAAGTGTGGTAAAAAGGATAGTAACATTGTCCCTTCTCTCTATTTCTCTCATTTTTTGGGCCTTCTCTTTTTTGGCCTTTCTCTCTTTTTTTCCTCACTTTGGGACAATGCTCTATAAAATGATGATCATCACACTTCTATTTATTTACAACTCAATGATTACAACTCGATACTAGAACAAAATATGGCTCTATATGAATGCCTCCGGCGGTGTACCGGGATATGCAATGAACCAAGAATGACATGTATGAAAGGGTTATGAATGGTGGCTTTGCCACAAATACTATGTCAACTACATGATCATGCAAAGCAACATGACAATGATGAACGTGTCATGATAAATGGAACGGTGGAAAGTTGCATGGCAATATATCTCGGAATGGCTATGGGAATGCCATAATAGGTAGGTATGGTGGCTGTTTTGAGGAAGATATAAGGAGGTTTATGTGTGAAAGAGCGTATCATATCACGGGGTTTGGATGCATCGGCGAAGTTTGCAGCAACTCTCAATGCGAGAAAGGGCAATGCACGGTACCGAAGAGGCTAGCAATGATGGAAAGGTGAGAGTGCGTATAATCCATGGACTCAACATTAGTCATAAAGAACTCACATACTTATTGCAAAAATCTACAAGTCATCAAAAACCAAGCACTACGCGCATGCAGCTAGGGGGGTAGATTGGTAGGAAAAGACCATCGCTTGTCCCTGACCGCCACTCATAAGGAGGACAATCAAAGAACACCTCATGTTTCAAATTTGTTACATAACGTTTACCATACGTGCATGCTACAGGACTTGCAAACTTCAACACAAGTATTTTTCAAATTCACAACTACTCAACTAGCACAACTTTGATATCACTACCTCCATCTCTCAAAATAATCATCAAGCATCAAACTTCTCTTAGTATTCAACACACTCATAAGAAAGTTTTTACTAGTCTTGAATACCTAGCATATTAGGATTATTTAAGTAAATTACCATGCTATTTAAGACTCTCAAAATAATCTAAGTGAAGCATGAGAGAATAATAGTTTCTATAAAACAAAACCACCACCGTGCTCTAAAAGATATAAGTGAAGTACTAGAGCAAAAACTATATAACTCAAAAGATATAAGTGAAGCACATAAATTATTCTAATAATCTCCGAATCATGTGTGTCTCTCTCAAAAGGTGTGTACAGCAAGGATGATTGTGGTAAACTAAAAATCAAAGACTCAAATCATACAAGATGCTCCAAGCAAAACACATATCATGTGGTGAATAAAAATATAGCTCCAAGTAAAGTTACCAATGGAAGTAGACGAAGGAGGGGATGCCTTCCGGGGCATCCCCAAGCTTTGGATTTTAGGTGTCCTTAGATTATCTTGGGGTGCCATGGGAATACCCAATCTTAGGCTCTTGCCACTCCTTGTTCCATAATCCATCAAATCTTTCACCCAAAACTTGAAAACTTCACAACACAAAACTTAAAGTAGAAAATCTCGTGAGCTCCATTAGCGAAAGAAAACAAAACACCACTTCAAGGTACTGTAATGAACTCATTATTTATTTATGTTGGTGTTAAACCTACTGTATTCCAACTTCTATATGTTTATAAGCAATTTTACTAGCCATAGATTCATTAAAATAAGCAAACAATACAAGAAAAACAGGATCTGTCAAAAACAGAACAGTCTGTAGTAATCTGTAGCTAACAGAAGATCTGGAACCCCAAAAATTCTAAAATAAATTGCTGGACTTGAGGAATTTATCTATTAATCATCTTCAAAAATAATTAACTAAATATCACTTTCCAAATAAAAATGGCAGAAATTCTCGTGAGCGCTAAAGTTTCTGTTTTTTACAGCAAGATTAAAAAGACTTTCCCCAAGTCTTCCCAACGGTTCTACTTGGCACAAACACTAATTAAACACAAAAACACAACCAGAACAGAGGCTAGATAAATTATTTATTACAAACTGGTGCAAAAAGCAAAGAATAAAAATAAAATTGGGTTGCCTCCCAACAAGCGCTATCGTTTAACGCCCCTAGCTAGGCATAAAAAGCAAGGCCTTCTTTGGCTTTCAATTTTTTAGCGGAATCAAGCTCGAATCCGGAAGGTTCTTTACGTTTCCCTTCATATTCAGAAAATTTTAGATCTAAAGAATCCAACCGCTTGTTGCAAAGGGTAATCAACATATTCATGCGGTGAATATTTCCGCTAACACTCTTAAGAGGTTCAAGAGACTTTTGTAAAATCTTAGTTACTCCGCAATTTTTTTCAAAAACTTTTGTCTCTTCCTGGGTATGTTGTGGCCCCTTTTGTTGAGGTAGTGTTCCCACTATCCCCTCTATGATTTCATGCACGACGCTGGCATCAATTTCAATAAAATTTCCTTTGGCAACACAGTCCAAGAGTTGTCTATGGGACATATTTAGTACAACGTAAAAACTGCGAAGAAAAATTCTAAATCTCACCTATAAGGTGCAATTACAATAATATGCCATCATCCAATACCAAGCGTCTTTTAAATTTTCTCCTTGTCTTTGTTTAAAGTGCATAACTTCAAACTCAGGGGACAAAGGAACAGATAGGGGACTAGCCATAACGACAAGCAAGCGAAAAAGAGGTGAACGGAAAAGAGAGGGCGAATAAAATGGCAAGGGTGAAGTGGGGGAGAGGAAAACGAGAGGCAAATGGCAAATAATGTAATGCGGGAGATAAGTATTTTTGATGAGTACTTGGTGTGTTGACTTTTGCGTAGACCTCCCCGGCAACGGCGCCAAAAATCCTTGTTGCTACCTCTTGAGCACTGCGTTGGTTTTCCCTTGAAGAGGAAAGGGTGATGCAGCAAAGTAGCGTAAGTATTTCCCTCAATTTTTGAGAACCAAGGTATCAATCCAGTAGGAGGCCACGCACGAGTCCCTCGCACCTACACAAACAAATAAATCCTCGCAACCAATGCGATAAGGGGTTGTCAATCCCTACACGGTCACTTACGAGAGTGAGAACTCATAGATATGATAAGATAATATTTTTGGTATTTTTTATGATAAAGATGCAAATTAAAATAAAAGGAAATAAAAATAACTAAGTGTTGAAAGATTCATATGATGGAAGATAGACCTGGGGGCCATAGGTTTCACTAGTGGCTTCTCTCAAGAGCATAAGTATTTACGGTGGGTGAACAAATTACTGTTGAGCAATTGACAGAATTGAGCATAGTTATGAGAATATCTAGGTATGATCATGTATATAGGCATCACGTCCGAGACAAGTAGACCGACTCCTGCCTTCATCTACTACTATTACTCCACACATCGACCGCTATGCAACAAGCATCTAGAGTATTAAGTTCATAAGAACAAAGTAACGCTTTAAGCAACATGACATGATGTAGAGGGATAAACTCATGCAATATGATAAACCCCATCTTGTTATCCTCGATGGCAACAATACAATACATGCCTTGCTGCCCCTACTGTCACTGGGAAAGGACACCGCAGGATTGAACCCAAAGCTAAGCACTTCTCCCATTGCAAGAAAGATCAATCTAGTAGGCCAAACCAAACTTATAATTCAAAGAGACTTGCAAAGATAACCAATCATACATAAAAGAATTCAGAGAAGATTCAAATATTGTTCATAGATAAACTTGATCATAAACCCACAATTCATCGGTCTCAACAAACACACCGCAAAAGAAGATTACATCGAATAGATCTCCACAAGAGAGGGGGAGAACTTTGTATTGAGATCCAAAAAGAGAGAATAAGCCATCTAGCTAATAACTATGGACCCGAAGGTCTGAGGTAAACTACTCACACTTCATCAGAGGGGCTATGGTGTTGATGTAGAAGCCCTCCGTGATCGATGCCCCCTCCGGTGGAGCTCCAGAAAAGGCCCCAAGATGGGATCTCGTGGATACAGAAAGTTACGGCGGTGGAATTAGGCTTTTGGCTCTGTATCTGGTAGTATGGGGGTATGTAGGTATATATAGGAGGAAGGAGTACGTCGGTGGAGCAACAGGGGGCCAACGAGGGTGGAGGGCGCGCCTAGGGGGGTAGGCGCGCCCCCTACCTCGTGGCCTCCTGGTTGATGTCTTGACGTATGGTCCAAGTCCTCTGGATCACGTTCGTTTCGAAAATCACGTTCCCGAAGGTTTCATTCCGTTTGGACTCCGTTTGATATTCTTTTTCTGTGAAACTCTGAAATAGGCAAAAAACAACAATTCTGGGTTGGGCCTCCAGTTAATAGGTTAGTCCCAAAAATAATATAAAAGTGTATAATAAAGCCCAATAATGTCCAAAACAGAATATAATATAGCATGGAACAATCAAAAATTATGGATACATTGGAGACGTATCAACCGTCTATCACAGATCCGAAAGGCAATATCTTTGTTTCTAAGAGTGGATCCTTTCTAGAGAAGAAGTTTCTCTCGAAAGAAGTGAGTGGGAGGAAAGTAGAACTTGATGAGGTAACTATACCTGCTCCCTTATTGGAAAGTAGTTCATCACAGAAATCTGTTCGTGTGACTCCTACACCAATTAGTGAGGAAGCTAATGATGATGATCATGTAACTTCAGATCAAGTTACTACCGAACCTCTTAGGTCAACCAGAGTGAGATCCGCACCAGAGTGGTATGGTAATCCTGTTCTGGAAATCATCTTACTAGACCATGATGAACCTACGAACTATGAGGAAGCGATGATGAGCCCAGATTCCGCGAAATGGCTTGAGGCCACGAAATCTGAGATGGGATCCATGTATGAGAACAAAGTATGGACTTTGATTGACTTGCCCGATGATCGGTGAGTCATTTAGAATAAATGGATCTTCAAGAGGAAGACGGACGCTGATAGTAGTGTTACTATCTACAAAGCTCGAATTGTCGCAAAATGTTTTCGACAAGTTCAAGGTGTTGACTACGATGAGATTTTCTCACTTGTATCGATGCTTAAAAGTCTGTTCGAATCATGTTAGCAGTTGCCACATTTTATGAAATCTGGCAAATGGATGTCAAAACTGTATTCCTTAATGGATTTCTTAAAAGAAGAGTTGTATATGATGCAACCAGAAGGTTTTGTCGATCCTAAAGGTGCTAACAAAGTGAGCAAGCTCCAACGATCCTTCTATGGACTGGTGCAAGCATCTCAGAGTTGGAATATATGCTTTGATAAAGTGAACACAGCATATGGTTTTATACAGACTTGCGGTGAGGCCTGTGTTTACAATAAAGTGAGTGGGAGCACTACTGCATTTCTGATAAATATATGTGAATGACATATTGTTGATCGGAAATAATGTAGAATTTTCTGGAAAGCATAAAGGAGTGTTTGAAAAGAGTTTTTCAAAGAAAGACCTCGATGAAGCTGCTTACACATTGAGCATCAAGATCTATAGAGATAGATCAAGACACATAATAAGTTTTTTCAATAAGTACATACCTTGACAAGATTCTCAAGTAGTTCAAAATGGAACAGTCAAAGAAGGAGTTCTTGCCTGTGTTGCAAGGTGTGAAGTTGAGTGAAGACTCAAAACCCGACCACAGCAGAAAATAGAAAGAGAATGAAAAGTCATTCCCTATGCCTCAGTCATAGGTTCTATAAACTATGCTATGCTGTTTACCAGTCCTATTGTATACCTTAGCATCTTTCTGGCAAGGGAGTACAATAGTGATCTCGGAGTAGATCACTGGACAACGGTCAAAATTATCCTTAGAGGACTAAGGAAATATTTCTCGGTTATGGAGGTGATAAAAGAGTTTGTCGTAAAGAGTTACGTCGATGCAAGATTTTTACATCGATCTAGATGACTCTAATTCTCGATCTGGATACATATTGAAAGTGGGAGCAATTAGCTAGGGTAGCTCTGTGCAGAGCATTGTAGACATAGAAATTTGCTAAATACATACGAATCTGAATGTTGCAGACCCATAGCCTTAACTTCTCTCACAAGCAAAACATGATCACTCTTTGGGTGTTAATCACATAGCGATGTGAACTAGATTATTGACTCCAGTAAACCCTTTGGGTATTAATCACATGGAGATGTGAACTAGATTATTGACTCTAGTGAAAGTGCGAGACTGAAGGAAATATGCCCTAGAGGCAATAATAAAGTTATTTTTTATTTCCTTATATCATGATAAATGTTTATTATTCATGCTAGAATTGTATTAAATGGAAACTTAGTACATGTGTGAATACATAGACAAACATAGTGTCACTAGTATGCCTCTACTTGACTAGCTCATTAATCAAAGATGGTTAAGTTTCCTAACCATAGACATGAGTTGTCATTTGATTAACGGGATCACATCATTAGGAGAATGATGTCATTGACTTGACCCACCCATTAGCTTAGCACGATGATCGTTTAGTTTGTTGCTATTGCTTTCTTCATAACTTATACATGTTCCTATGACTATGAGATTATGCAACTCCCGAATACCGGAGGAACACTTTGTGTGCTACCAAACGTCACAACATAACTGGGTGATTATAAAGGTGCTCTACAGGTGTCTCCGATGGTACTTGTTGAGTTGTCATATATCAAGATTAGGATTTGTCACTCCGATTGTTGGAGAGGTATCTCCGGGCCCTCTCGGTAATGCACATCACTATAAGACTTGAAAGAAATGTAACTAATGAGTTAGTTGCGGGATGATGCATTAGGAACGAGTAAAGAGACTTGTGGGTAACGAGATTGAACTAGGTATTGAGATACCGACGATCGAATCTCGGGCAAGCAACATACCGATGACAAAGGGAACAACGTATGTTGTTATGTGGTTTGACCGATAAAGATCTCCGTAGAATATGTAGGAACCAATATGAGCATCCAGGTTCCACTATTGGTTGTTGACCAGATACATGTCTCGGTCATGTCTACATAGTTCTCGAACCCGTAGGTTCCGCACGCTTAAAGTTCAGTGACGGTCGGTATTATGAGTTTATGTGATTTGATGTACCGAAGGTAGTTCGGAGTCCCGGATGAGATCGAGGACATGACGCGGAGTCTCAAAATGGTCGAGTAAAGATCGATATATTGGACGACTATATTTGGACATCGGAAAGGTTCCGAGTGATTCGGGTATTTTTCGGGGTACCGGGGAGTTACGGGAATACGAGGAAGAAGTAATGGGCATCATGGGCCAAGTGGTGGAAGAGAGGAGGCAGGGCGCGTGCCCCTCTTGCCCAAACCGAATTGGACCAGGGGGCCGGCCCCCCTTTCCTCCTTTTCCTCCCTCTCCTTCCTTCTCCCTCTCCTCCTTCCTTTCCTCCTCCTAGTAGGAGTAGGAAAGGGGAGTCCTACTCCTACTAGGAGGAAGACTCCTCCTCCTGGCGTGCCCTACAGGGACCGGCCGGCCTCCCCCTTTCTCCTTTATGTACGGGGGCAGGGGGGCACCCTAGAACACACAAGTTGATCTGTTGATCTCTCCTAGCCGTGTGCGGTGCCCCCCTCCACCATAATCCACCTCGATCATATCGTAGCAGTGCTTAGGTGAAGCCCTGTGTCGGTAGCATCATCATCACCATCATCACGTTGTCGTGTTGACGGAACTCTCCCGTGAAGCTCTGCCGGATCGGAGTTCGTGGGACGTCATCGAGCTGAACGTGTGCTGCTCGGAGGTGCCGTGCGTTCGGTACTTGGATCGGTCTGATCATGAAGACTTACGACTACATCAACCGCGTTGTGCTAACGCTTCCGCTTTCGGTCTACGAGGGTACGTGGACACACTCTCCCCTCTCGTTGCTATGCATCACCATGATCCTGTGTGTGCATAGGATATTTTTTGAAATTACTACATTCCCCAACAAAGTCCAGGTAACTATGTGTCCATAAAATCATGGTGGAAATCCGAGGAATCACCCTCGATGGATTCCTACTCGATGTAATCGTCAAGGTGAACTCGTAGGAATCATCCTCGAAGGGTTCACACTTGATGTGTTGCATGACAGAGTCATTATCGGGAGTGGTGGAGGAGGAATCACCCTCCGTAATCGACGCCCGATTAGCTACACTACAGAGATATCATCAGGAGTGCATTATGAGGTATCACCCTTGGCACTCGATAGTAACTCTATAGAGTTCTACAACTAAGGGCGGGTGTCAGTGAGGTGAGGGTCTCAGCTCTCGATCATGTTGATCGAAACATCCAGTAATAAAGCGGGGGCAACAGGGGCAAGGTGAGGGGTCATTGATGGATCACTAATCAACCTATACTAAGAATATAGGATAACAAGTAAGGTAAGAATAGCAGGGTACAAAAGTAGGCTATGCATCAGAATAGGTTGTAATGAATAACGATAGCAAAAATCTAATGCAAGCATGAGAGATAAAGAATGGGCGATAAAGGAATGATGAAGGGGTTGTGCTTGCCTGGAAGCTCTGTAGACAGATAAGAACCCTCGACGGTGAAGCAGTCAATCACCGGATCAACAATGGTCTCGGGGTCTTCTGGAAAAGAAGTAACAGAAGGGGAACACAATAAATAATAGAGCAATCAAATGCATCACAAAGCATAACATGGCAATACGCTGTGCTACGATGATCTAACACAGTGCCACACATCATAGACGGAGCGGGGAAATATCCAGGAATATTTTCCTGGCTCCAGGCATTTATCGGATAGATGAAATAGAGGGCAAGGTTCCATGTTTGCTGTGATGGAGGCATGTGACACGTATGTGGATGGCGTATTCAGATTCATTACATTTTCTGATCATTTTTATCTAAAAATTATTTTCATTGGAGCTACAGATTATTTTATATGATTTTTCAAAGATTAGAAGTTTATCTGAAATTTCTGGATAATTATTAATTCGAAAATCATAAATGCGTAATTGCTATGGGTACACAAAAGTGAACTCAATTGTTAGCAACATGGGTTGATAGTAGGCCCAGGTCAACTGCTGGGTTAGCAGTCAACGCTGGCTAGTTGACTGGTCAAATGGGTCCTGCCAGAGCCAGTTGTCACTTACTATTTAGTTAAATTGATATTAATTAATTTAGTTTAATTTACAGGTGGACACACATGTCATAGACCTAGGGTTTAGCTAATTAGTTGATTAGCGTCTAATTAAAAAGGCGGGCCCCATGTGGCAACGGCCCAGTCGGCTGTGGCCAGGGCTGTGCCTGGGCATGCACGGGCGCATAGGCGCCGGCTGCAGCGGCGAGTGTGCTGGGAGTGATAGGGGCGCGGTTCACGACAACCAGCAGCTGTAGGCAGGACCAGCGGTGGCTGCGGGGGGCGAGCGAGAAGCAGCCCTGGGGGAGGGCAGTGACAGGAGGCGAGAGCGACAATGAGCAGGCGTGACGCGGCGAGCACAACAAGAGGGCATGCGGGCGCATGCGATGAGGTACTGGGGCGAGGGGCGCGACGAGGGTGCGGTTGGGCGTGGCGGTCGCAGTCGGGCGTGGCGTGGGCGGCAGTAGGGTGCAGTCCGAGCATGAGTGGTGCATGTGAGGGCTAGGCTGGGGCGCATTGGGCCGCGAGGCAGTAGCAGCACATAGGGGCGGCGGGCGAGCTTGGCCTATAGTGGGGAGGGAGCTGTGGTGACGGATTCGTGCAAGAGAGAAAGAGAGAGAGAGAGAGAGAGAGAGAGAGAGAGAGAGAGGAAGGGATGTAAGCTCACCCTGAGCTCAATGATGGGCTCGGCATGGCCGGGGACGCAACGACATCGATGAAATCACCCTCTGGAGGTGGCGACCGCAGTTGGGGAAGACGAGATGACGATGAGGCTTGACGGACCCCTCGCTCGAATCCGTAGGCGTCGTCGATGGATACGTCCATGGTGGTTGTCCCGGACATGGTGGGATGGTGGCGGGAGTCTAGTGGCTGCAAGATCAACGCGGAGACGGTGATGGCAGCACTCGGCTCGCGCGAGGAGAGAGAAAAATGGGAGGGAGAAAGGTTCTGGGGGCTAGGGTTCGGTCCAGGTAAATGAGGGGGTCTTCTAGGGAGTTAGGGGGGAGGGGCACGAGCGGCTGCCTGGCGTCCACCTCCCCTCTATGAAGACAGGAGGAAGGATAGGGATAGGTGGGCTAGGCCTCTGATACGTCTCCATCGTATCTACTTTTCCAAACACTTTTGACCTTGTTTTGGACTCTAACTTGCATGATTTGAATGGTACTAACCCGGACTGATGCTATTTTCAGCAGAATTGCCATGGTGTTATTTTTGTGCAGAAATAAAAGTTCCCGGAATGACCTGAAACTTCACGGAGAATATTTTTGGAATTTATAAAAAATACTGGCGAAAGAATCAACACCAGGGGGCCCACACCCTGTCCACGAGGGTGGGGGCGCGCCCCTGTCTTGTGGGTCCCCTGAGACTCCACTGACCTCAACTCCAACTCTATATATTCACGTTTAGGGAGAAAAAAAATAGAGAGAAGGATTCATCGTGTTTTATGATACGGAGCCGCCACCAAGCCCTAATCTCTCTCGGGAGGGCTGATCTGGAGTCCGTTCGG
Source organism: Triticum dicoccoides (assembly GCF_002162155.2). Taxonomy (NCBI): domain Eukaryota; kingdom Viridiplantae; phylum Streptophyta; class Magnoliopsida; order Poales; family Poaceae; genus Triticum; species Triticum dicoccoides. Next base: position 521,381,927 of record NC_041390.1, on the reverse strand, counting down.
GGCTCCAGAGAGGGGAATCCGTCGCCATCGTCATCATCAACCTTCCCCCATCACCAATTTCATGATCCTCACCCCCGTGCGTGAGTAATTCCATCATAGGCTTGCTAGACAGTGACGGATTGGATGAGATTTATCATGTAATCGAGTTAGTTTTGTTAGGGTTTGATCCCTAGTATCCATTATGTTCTAAGATTGATGTTGCTATGACTTTGCTATGCTTAATGCTTGTCACTAGGGCCCAAGTGCCATGATTTAAGATCTGAACCTATTATGTTTCCATGAATATATGTGAGTTCTTGATCCTATTTTGCAAGTCCATAGTCACCTACTATGTGTTATGATCCGGTACTCTATTAAATGGAGGCCTTAATATCCCTTAGTTTCCAATAGGACCCTGCTGCCACGGGAGGGGAGGAAAAAATATGTCATGCAAGTTCTTTTCCATAAGCACGTATGACTATATTCGGAATACATGCCTACATTACATTGATGAACTGCAGCTAGTTCTGTGTCACCCTATGTTATAACTGTTGCATGAGGAATCACATCCGACATAATTATCCATCACTGATCCAATGCCTACGAGCTTTTCGCATATTAATCTTTGCTTAGTTAATTTTCCGTTGCCACTGTTACAATCACTACAAAAGCTACTACTATTACTTTTGCCACCGTTACCGCTACTTCCATATTACTTTGCTACTAAATACTTTGCTGCAGATATTAAGTCTTCCAGGTGCGGTTGAATTGATAACTCAACTGTTAATACTTGAGAATATTCTTTGGCTCCCCTTGTGTCGAATCAATAAATTTGGGTTGAATACTCTACCCTCGAAAACTGTTGCGATCCCCTATACTTGTGGGTTATCAAGACTATTTTCTGGCGCCGTTGCCGGGGAGCATAGCTCTATTCTTTGAGTAACTTAGGATCTATAGCTGTTGATTGATGTCTACTACACAACCTTCTTCTTGTAGACGTTGTTGTGCCTCCAAGTGCATAGGTTTGTAGGACAGTAGCAAATTTCCCTCAAGTGGATGACCTAAGGTTTATCAATCCGTAGGAGGCGCAGGATGAAGATGGTCTCTCTCAAACAACCCTGCAACCAAATAACAAAGAGTCTCTTGTGTCCCCAACACACCCAATACAATGGTAAATTGTATAGGTGCACTAGTTCGGCGAAGAGATGGTGATACAAGTGCAATATGGATGGTAGATATATGTTTTTGTAATCTGAAAATATAAAAACAGCAGGGTAACTAATGATAAAAGTGCGCACAAACGGTATTGCAATGCGTTGAAACAAGGCCTAGGGTTTATACATTCACTAGTGCAAGTCCTCTCAACAATAATAACATAATTAGATCATATAACTATCCCTCAACATGCAACAAAGAGTCACTCCAAAGCCACTAATAGTGGAGAACAAACGAAGAGATTATTGTAGGGTACGAAACCACCTCAAAGTTATTCTTTCCAATCAATCCGTTGGGCTATTCCTATAATTGTCACAAACAACCCTAGAGTTCATACTAGAATAACACCTTAAGACACAAATCAACCAAAACCCTAATGTCACCTAGATACTCCAATGTCACCTCAAGTATCCGTGGGTATGATTATACGATATGCATCACACAATCTCAGATTCATCTATTCAACCAACACAAAGTACTTCAAAGAGTGCCTCAAAGATTCTATCGGAGAGTCAAGACGAAAACGTGTGCCAACCCCTATGCATAGGTTCATGGGCGGAACCTGCAAGTTGATCACCAAAACATACATCAAGTGGATCAATAGAATACCCCATTGTCACCACGAGTATCCCAGGCAAGACATACATCAAGTGTTCTCAAATCCTTAAAGACTCAATCCGATAAGATAACTTCAAGGGGAAAACTCAATCCATTACAAGAGAGTAGAGGGGGGGGGGAGAAACATCATACGATCCAACTATAATAGCAAAGCTCGCGATACATCAAGATCGTATCACCTCAAGAACACGGGGGAGAGAGATCAAACACATAGCTACTGGTACATACCCTCAACCCCGAGGGAGAACTACTCCCTCCTTGTCATGGAGAGCACCGAGATGATGAAGATGGCCACCGGAGAGGTATTGCCCGCTCCGGCAGGGTGCCGGAACGGGTCTAGATTGGTTTTCGGTAGCTACGGAGCCTTCTGGTGGCGGAACTCCCGATCTATTGTGCTCCTCGATAGTTTTAAGGTATATGGATATATATAGGCAGAAGAAATACATCAGGGGAGCCATGAGGGGCCCACGAGGGTGGAGGGCGCGTCCCCTGCCTCGTGCTCTCCTCGTTGATCCCCTGACGTGCACTCCAAGTCTCCTGTATTGTTTTCTTTCCAAAAATAACTTTTCCGAAGGTTTCATTCCGGTTGGACTCCGTTTGATATTCCTTCTGCAAAACACTGAAACAAGGGAAAAACAGAAACTGGCACTGGTCTCTGGGTTAATAGGTTAGTCCCAAAAATCATATAAAATAGCATATAAAACATCCAAGGTTGATAATATAATAGCATGTTACAATAAAAAATTATAGATATGTTGGAGACATATCAGCATCCCCAGCTTAATTCCTGCTCGTCCTCGAGTAGGTAAATGATAAAAACAGAATTTTTGATGTGGAATGCTACCTAACATATTTATCCATGTAATTCTCTTTATTGTGGCAAGAATATTCAGATCCATAAGATTCAAGACAAAAGTTTAATATTGACCTAAAAATAATAATACTTCAAGCATACTAACAAAGTAATCATGTCTTCTCAAAATAACATGGCCAAAGAAAGCTATCCCTACAAAATCATATAGTCTGGCTATGCTCTATCTTCACCACACAAAATATTTAAATCATGCACAACCCCGATGACAAGCCAAGCAATTGTTTCATACTTTCGATGTTCTCAAACTTTTTCAATCTTCACGCAATACATGAGCGTGAGCCATGGACATAGAACTATAGGTGGAATAGAATGGTGGTTGTGGAGAAGACAAAAAGGAGAAGATAGTCTCACATCAACTAGGCGTATCAACGGGCTATGGAGATGCCCATCAATAGATATCGACGTGAGTGAGTAGGGATTGCCATGCAACAGATGCACTAGAGCTATAAATGTATGAAAGCTCAAAAAGAAACTAAGTGGGTGTGCATCCAACTTGCTTGCTCACGAAGACCTAGGGCATTTTGAGGAAGCCCATCATTGGAATATACAAGCCAAGTTCTATAATGAAAGATTCCCACTAGTCTATGAAAGTGACAACATAGGAGACTCTCTATCATGAAGATCATGGTGCTACTTTGAAGCACAAGTGTGGTAAAAGGATAGTAGCATCTCTCACCTATCTGTATTTCCGATAGGGATTATGATTTCTCTATCAATCCCGAGTTAATTACTTTGGTTGAATCTGATCCTTTTATGGCTATGAATCTGAAACTGTTGTGGCACGTCTTACTAAATTAAATGATATAACCACCCTGTTCACTAATGAGGAGAAAATTTGTTACTACTATATCCTTAAGTTATTTCTGTTCTCATTAAAGGGTGCTAAAACATGGTTTAATTCTCTTGATCCTGGTTGTGTGCGTAGTCCCCAGGATATGATTTATTACTTCTCTGCTAAATATTTCCCCGCTCATAAGAAACAAGCTGCCTTAAGGGAAATATATAATTTTGTTCAAATTTAAGAAGAGAGTCCCCCACAAGCTTGGGGGAGGCTTCTCCAATTACTTAATGCTTTGCCTGATCATCCTCTCAAGAAAAATGAAATACTTGATATCTTTTATAATGGACTAACTGATGCTTCCAGAGACCACTCGGATAGTTGTGCTAGTTGTGTTTTAGGGAAAGAACTGTTGATCAAGCTGAATTGCTATTGAATAATATGTTGAGTAATGAAAATGATTGGACACTTCCTGAACCAACTCCGAAGAAAAGGGGTATTCTATTTCTCAGTCCTGAAGACATGCAAGAGGCAAAGAAATCTATGAAAGAAAAGGGTATTAAAGCTGAAGATGTTAAGAATTTACCAACTATTGAAGAGATACATGGTCTTGATAACCCGACACAGGTAGTAAAGGTAAATTCTCTCTATAAATTTGATAAGGGTGAAATCCCATCTACTAAGTTTGCTAGCCAATGCTTGGATGAGTTTGATAATTTTATGGTTAAACAAGAAGACATCAATGCTTATGTTGGTAGACAATTGAAACGTAATGCTTATATGATTGAAAACTTGAGTGATTATATGTATAGAGTTAAAGGTGAACTTAAACTTATTAGTAAACATGCTTCTATGGTTACCACTCAATTAGAACAAGTGCTTAAAGCTCAGAATGATTTGCTGAATGAATTAAATAATAAGAAAAATGATAATGCTGTTAGAGTTATGACTAAAGGAGGTAAAATGACTCAGGAACCTTTGTATCCCGAGGGTCACCCTAAGACAATTGAGCAAGATTCTCAGAGAATTAATGTTGATGCACCTAGTTCTTCTAAGAAGAAGAAAAAGAAAAATGATAGGACTTTGCATGCTTCTAGTGAACCTGTTGTTGACACACATGAGAATCCCAATGATATTTCTATTTTTGATGCTGAAACACAATCTGGTAATGAACATGAACCTAGTGATAATGTTAATGATGATGCTCAACCTAGCAATGACAATGATGTAGATATTGAACCTGCTGTTGATCTTGATAACCCACAATCGAAGAATCAATGTTATGAGAAGAGAGACTTCGTTGCTAGGAAGCATGGTAAGGAAAGAGAACCATGGGTTTAGAGACCCATGCCTTTTCCTCCTAAACCATCCAAGAAAAAGGATGATGAGGATTTTGAGCGCTTTGCTAAAATGATTAGACCTATCTTTTTGCGTATGCGTTTAACTGATATGCTTAAAATGAATCCTTATGCTAAGTATATGAAAGATATTGTTACAAATAAAAGAAAGATACCGGAAACTGAAATTTCCACCATGCTTGCTAATTATACTTTTAAAGGTGGAATACCTAAGAAACTAGGAGATCCGGGAGTACCAACTATACCATGCTCCGTTAAAATAAATTATGTTAAATACTGCTTTATGTGATCTTGGAGCCGGTGTTAGTGTTATGCCTCTCTCTTTATATTGTAGACTTGATTTGAATAAGTTGACACCTACTGAAATATCTTTGCAAATGGCCGATAAATCAACTGCTATACCTGTTGGTACTTGTGAGGATGTGCCTGTTGTGGTTGCAAATGTTACTATTTTAACAGACTTTGTTATTCTTGATATTCCCAATGATGATATTATGTCTATTATTCTTGGTAGGCCCTTTTTGAATACAGCGGGGGCTGTTATTGATTGCAACAAAGGCAAAGTCACTTTTCATGTTAATGGTAATGAGCATACGGTACACTTTCCGAGGAAACAACCTCAAGTCCAGAGTATTAATTCCAGTGGAAAAACTTCAACGATTACTATTGGAGGTTTTGAATTTCCTCTTCCTACTTTCAAGAAGAAATATAATATTCTTATTATTGGGGATGTGCATATCCCCGCTGATGTAAGTTAGTGTTATTTGAAAATTCTCCGATTTCATGCGATTCGGAAAAAGTTTGTTAACAAGACTTGATCAACCTTGTTAGTGGATTCCTTTTGATGAGCATGAGATGGATGAAGTTAGAAAGCACAATTCTCTATACCCTCTTTTCACTTTCTGTTATTTATATTAAATAAAGCAAAAATAGTATTTTCTGTCTGTTTTCTGAATTATCCTTGCAATAAAAAATACCCAAAAAATAAAAGTTCTCCAAATGTCTTGAAAATTTTAGATGATTTTTTGTAGAATATTGAAGAATTATTGGCACTGAGAACACACCAGGGGGCCACACCACCTGGCCACGAGGGTCCAGGGTGCGCCCACCCCCTGGGGCGCGCCCCCTGCCTCGTGGACCCTACGTGCCCCCTCCACTTATTCTTGCACCCACACACTTCGTCTTCCTCCAGAAAAAATTCTCCACCAGCTCAAACCTGAGTTCTAGCTCATCTTGCTGCCATTTTCGATCTCCTTGCTCAAAGCTCCATTCACAAAACTGCTTTGGGGGATTGTTCTTCGGTATGTGACTCCTCCAATTGTCCAATTAGTTTTTGTTCTAGTGCTTTATTTATTGCAAATTTTTGCTGCTTAGTTGACCCTGTTCTTGAGCTTGCATGTTAAATTTATGTGGTCAAAAGTAGTTTTAATGCATGATATGGACTCTAGGCACTTGTAGGAGTAGTTGCTATCAATCTTGTTGAGTTTGGTTCACTTTTATTTTGAGTCACTAAAAATTTCAGAAATTTTTCAGAGAAAGAAAATGATGAAAAGATTGTTGAGGGGCTCTTCGAGCCGAAGCTCCAAGGATAAGCAAAGTGAAGAGAATAAGAAGCCCAAATATAATCCCCCTCGCACTGTGGAGGTTTGGCCATGCGAATGGCCTTGTGATGAGTTCTTGAGAACAACCAAGATTTATGAAGACTTCTATTATTTGGCCGAGAATGCAGGCCTCATCGATTTCCTCCACGACCAGCGCGAACAGTATCTCCTACTCACTAATATTTTCATGCAAATTTTTTACTTTCATGCTAAGAAATCACCACCTTCAGTGGAATTTCACTTATATGATGAGGTTAAGGAGATGTCACTAGATGATTTTTGTCGGGTCTGTAAGATACCCTTTGCGGGTAGCATAGAGGAACCACATTGTAATGATGTGGATGGATTTATTGATACGATTGCTGTAGGGGAAACGAGGAAAGTTTCCGATGCAAGAATTACTAGCATACATTTTCCTCTTCTACGTCACTTTGCAATATTTGCTAGTAGATGCTTAATTGGTCGCGGGAACAGTGGAAATCTCAGTGCTCCTGATATTGTTATTTTGCGCCATGCTTTGTTTCGTGATACCACTTTCAGTTTAGGCGCTATTGTTGCTAAATGATTAAATCTGAACCGTACAAAGGGCCCCATCTTCGGAGGCATCTTTACTTCGCGCCTTGCTGCACACTTTAGGATACCTATTAGGCATTATGAGAAAGAGGAAAAGTTGCTGCCCCCTATTTTTCTAGATTATAAGAGTATGGTAGTACATGATTTTATTATTCAAGATAAGAAGAAGATGCTTAAGTATAAATTGATTTTTGATAAAAACTACTATGAGATTATTACCTTGCATGCGCCCACTTTGTTTAACATATTTCCAGGCATGTACCTCGTTTTGCCGGATGCCGTTCATGCATACTGGAGCCAGACACCAGCTCCAGAGCCTGAGCCGGAGCCACCCCTTGACCCTTATCGACATTCTTTTTATCAGTGGGATCCGAAGGAGATCGCCAACCAGTGGCACCCAGAGGACACTCCTGCATACAACAGAGAGGGAAGCTTTGAGCCGTGGCCATAGACCAACTTAGGCCAAAAGCCTAAGCTTGGGGGAGTACGTATTTCTCACCGACATTACATTCAAGCTCACACACTCATGCCAGTTGTGGGTGCTCACAATTTTCATTGTACCATCAATGCTAGTTTATTTTCCTTTCAATCATTCTTCTTGCATGTTTGAAAAACCTTAAGAAAAACAAAAAAAATTAGTTGTAGCTTTTAGCTAGTTTACTTCCCATGCCTGTAGTAGTAGTAATTAAAAGAAAGGGAGTTTTACATCTGTGCCCCTAGTTCCTTAGCTCTACTCATCCATCCGCACGCTCTTAACTTTTGCTTAGTTTTCCCCACTCCCTTACCCGAAACCCTTAGAAGAGGTCACAACGGACGTCGTCGTTGGGTCAGTGCTTTGACGGTTAACTCTGACGAGTGGGGCCGCGTTGGGGGTGTAGCTGTTCGACCGTTGGGCCATGGTTTCGTTGGGCCGTCCCTTGCATTAAACTCCTGCGCGCGCTGCCACGACAGAAGCCTGCTATGCATTGGGGGTTACTGTTTCAATAACACCAGTTTCAACATTTATAGGATTACCTGAGATATAATATTTGATTCTTTGACCGTTCACCACCCTCGGATTTGTGCCTTCGAAGTTGTTGATCTTTATGGCACGGGAACGATAGACCTCCTCGATAACGTAAGGACCTTCCCACTTAGAGAGGAGTTTTCCTAACAAAAAATCTTAAACGGGACTTGTATAACAATACATAATCACCTACATTAAACTCACATTTTTGTATCCTTTTGTCATGCCATCTTTTAACTTTTTCTTTAAACAATTTGACATTTTCATAGGCCTGGGTTCTCCACTCATCAAGTGAGCCAATGTTAAATAGTCTCTTCTCACGGGCAAGTTTGAAGTCATAGTTGAGCTCTTTAATGGCCCAATATGCCTTATGTTCTAGTTCGAGAGGTAAGTGACATGCTTTACCATAAACCATCTTATACGAAGACATACCCATAGGATTTTTATATGCAGTTCTATAGGCCCATAATGCATCATCAAGTTTCTTGGACCAATTCTTTCTAGATCTATTAACAATCTTTTGCAAAATTAATTTAAGCTCTCTATTTCTCAGTTCTACTTGACCACTAGACTGTGGGTGATATGGATATACAATTCTATGATTAACATCATACTTAGCAAGCATCTTACGAAAAGCACCATGAATAAAATGTGAACCACCATCAGTAATTAAGGCCCTGTTCGGCAGCTCTCCAGCTCCGTATAATACGGGGAGCGGACGGAGCGCCAGTTTTCCAACTCCAGAAAAATGCACTGCGGGCCGCTCTGCTCCGGCCGCTCCAGGAGCAGAGCCGCGGAGCGGAGGGCTGCCGAACACGGCCTAAGTATCTAGGGACTCCAAACCTCGGAAAAATAACTTCTTTAAGCATCTTAATAGAGGTGTTATGATCAGCACTACTAGTTGTAATAGCTTCTACCCACTTAGTAACGTAATCAATAGCAACTAAAATATGTGTATACCCATTAGAGGAAGGAAACGGTCCCATATAATCAAAGCCCCAAACATCAAATGGTTGAATAACAAGTGAATAATTCATAGGCATTTCTTGATGTCTAGTAATATTACCAATTCTTTGACATTCATCACAAGACAAGACAAACTTATGGGCATCCTTGAAGAGAGTAGGCCAGTAAAAACCGAATTGCAATACCTTATGTGCAGTTCTATCTCCAGCATGGTGTCCTCCATAAGCCTCGGAGTGACACTTGCGTAGGATCTATTCCTGTTCATGCTCAGGTACACAGCGTCTAATAACACCATCTACTCCTTTATAAAGGTGTGTGTCATCCCAGAAGTAATGTCTTAAATAATAGAAAAACTTTTTCTTTTGTTGGTATGTGAAACTAGGTGGTATAAATTTAGCAACAATGTAATTAGCATAATCAACATACCATGGAGCAGTACAAGAAGCATTTATGACAGCTAATTGTTCATCAGGAAAACTATCATCAATAGGTAGTGGGTCATCAAGAACATTCTCTAACCTAGACAAGTTGTCTGCAACGGGGTTCTCAGCTCCCTTTCTATCAATAATATGCAAATAAAATTCTTGTAGTAGGAGAACCCATCTAATAAGTCTAGGTTTAGCATCTTTCTTTTCCATAAGATATTTAATAGCAGCATGATCAGTGTGAACAGTTACTTTAGAATCAACAATATAAGGTCTGAACTTATCACAAGCAAATACAACTGCTAAAAATTCCTTTTCAGTAGTAGCATAATTTCTCTGGGCACTGTCTAGAGTTTTACTAGAATATTGGATAACATTTAATTTCTTGTCAACTCTTTGTCCTAGGACAGCACCTACAGCATAATCACTAGCATCAGACATAATTTCAAAGGGTAAATTCCAATCAGGAGGCTGAACAATAGGTGTAGAAATCAAGGCTTTCTTTAGTATTTCAAATGCTTCTACACAATCATCATCAAAGACAAAAGGAACATCTTTTTGTAAGAGATTAGTCAGAGGCCTGGAAATTTTTGAGAAGTCTTTAATGAACCTCCTATAAAAACTGGCATGACCAAGGAAACTTCTTATACCTTAATGTCCTTAGGACACATCATCTTTTCAATAGCATCAACTTTAGCTTTATCAATTTCAATACCTCTTTCAGAAATTTTATGCCCCAAGACAATGCCTTCATTAACCATAAAGTGACACTTCTCCCAATTTCAAAACAAGATTAGTTTCTTCACATCTCTGCAAAAATCGATCAAGGTTGCTTAAGAAATCATGAAAAGAAGTTCCATATACAGAAAAATCATCCATGAATACCTCAACAATCTTTTCACAAAAGTCAGAGAATATAGCAGTCATGCATCTTTGAAAGGTAGCAGGTGCATTACATAAACCAAAAGGCATACGTCTATAAGCAAAGGTACCAAAAGGGTAAGTAAAGGTGGTCTTTCTTGATCCTCTTTTGACACAAGTATTTGAGAGAAACCAGAATAACCATCTAGAAAGCAAAAATGTGTATGTTTAGATAATCTTTCTAGCATTTGATCAATAAAAGGTAAAGGGTAATGATCCTTCTTAGTAGCTTTATTTAGTTTGCGGAAATCAATTACCATTCTATAACCTGTAACAATTCTTTGTGGGATCAATTCATCTTTATCATTTGGAACAACAGTAATACCTCCCTTCTTAGGGACACAATGGACATGACTTACCCACTAACTATCAGCAACGGGATAAATTATACATGCCTCCAGAAGCTTTAGTATTTCTTTTCTTACCACTTCTTTCATCTTGGGATTTAACCGTCGTTGGTGATCAACAACCGGTTTAGCGTCTTTCTCCAATTTTATTTTGTGCTGGCATAGAGTGGGACTAATTCCCTTAAGATCATCAAGAGTATATCCAATAGCACCATAGTGCTTCTTCAGAGTTTTCAATAGTTTCTCTTCTTCTTGCTCTGAAAGGTTAGCACTAATAATAACATGATATATCTTCTTTTCATCAAGATAAGCATATTTAAGAGTATCAGGTAATGGTTTAAGCTCATACACGGAATCACCTTGGGTGGAGGAGGATCCCCTAGAATTTCGACAGGCAAGTTGTGTTTCAAAATAGGTCCCTCTTTAAAGAATACTTCATCTATTTCCCTTCTTTCATTCATAAACATATCATTTTCATGGTCTATCAAATATTGTTCTAAAGGATCATTAGGAGGCACGGCAATGGAAGCAAGACCAATAATTTCATCTTTACTAGGCAATTCTTTATCATGGGGTTGTCTACGAAATTTAGCAAAATTAAAATCATGAGACATATCCCCTAAACCGACAGAAACTATATCCTTTTTGCAGCCTATCTTAGAATTAACAGTATTCAAGAAGGGTCTACCAAATATAATAGGACAAAAGTCATCTTGTGGGGAACCAAGACCAAGAAAATCAGCAGGATATTTAACTTTCCCACACAAGACTTCAACATCTCTAACAATCCCAATCGGTGAGATAGTATCTCTATTGGCAAGCTTAATTGTAACGTCAATACCTTCTAACTCAGTTGGTGCAATATCATGCAGAGTTTCTTCATATAAAGAATGAGGAATTGCACTCGCACCAGCACCCATATCACATAAGCCATGATAGAAATGATCTCCTATTTTAACAGAAATAACAGGCATGCCTACAATAGGTCTACGTTTATTTTTAGGATCGGGTCTAGCAATTCTAGCAGCTTCATTACAAAAGTAAATAACATGCCCATCAATATTATCAGACAAGAGATCCTTAACCATAACAATACTAGGTTCAACTTTAATTTGCTCAGAGGGTGTAGGTGTTCTAGTATTATTCTTACGAACCACAGTTGAAGCTTTAACATGATCCTTTATTCTAACAGGGAAAGGTGGTTTCTCAATGTAAGCGGTAGGGACAATAGGATCAACATTATAAGTGATAGTCTTTTCTTCAACTTTAATAGGTTCAACTACTTTTACTTCAATGGGAGGATGATATTTAATCCACTTCTCCTTAGGGATATCAACATGAGTAGCAAATGATTCACAGAAAGAAGCTACTATCTCAGAGTCAAGTCCATATTTAGTGGTAAATTCACGAAAAGCATCGGTATCCATAAAAGATTTAACACAATCAAACTTAGGTGTTATACTTGACTCCTTACCTTCACCGACTTCCCAATCTTTAGAGTTGTGTTTAATTCTTTCCAATAAATCTCCTCTGAATTCAATAGTCTTCATCATAAAAGAACCAGTACAAGAAGTATCGAGCATGGAGCGATTATTGAGAGAAAGCCGATCATAAATTTTTTGAATAATAATTTCTCTTGAGAGCTCATGATTGGGGCTTGAATATAACATTGACTTAAGCCTCCCCTAATATTGAGCGATGCTTTCTCCTTCGCGAGGCCAAAAATTATATATATAATTACGATCACGATGAACCAGATGCATAGGATAAAATTTCTGATGAAATTCCAATTTCAATCGATTGTAGTTCCATGATCCAATATCATCACATAGCCTAAACCATGTCAATGCCTTTCCCTTCAAATATAAAGGGAAGACCTTCTTCTTGATAACATCCTCGGGCATACCTGCAAGCTTAAATAATTCACAAACTTCATCCACATAGATTAGGTGCAAATCGGGATGCAGTGTTCCATCTCCTGTAAAAGGATTAGCTAGCAGTTTATCTATCATACCCGAAGGAATTTTAAAGTAAACATTTTCAGTAGGTTCAGTAGGTTGAGGAGCAACTCTTTGCTCTACTGGTCGGGGTGAAGATACCCCGAACAAGCCCCTCAAAGGATTACTTTCCATAGTAACAAGTGACAGTAAATTTCAGCAAACTATATACATTTTTCTTACCAAATTCCACCTACCAAAGGCGCTTCACTCCCCGACAACGGCTCCAAAAAAGAGTCTTGATGACCCACAAGTATAGGGGTTCTATAGTAGTCCTTTCGATAAGTAAGAGTGTCGAACCCAGCGTGGAGCAGAAGGAAATGATAAGCAGTTTTCAATAAGGTGTTCTCTGCAAACACTGAAATTATCGGTAATAGATAGTTTTGTAATATGGTAATTTGTAACGGGTAACAAGTAATAAAAGTAAATAAGGTGCAGCAAGATGGCCCAGTCCTTTTTGTAGCAAAGGACAACCCTGGACAAACTCTTATATAAAGGAAAATTCTCCCGAGGACACATGGGAATTATCGTCAAGCTAGTTTTCATCACGCTCATATGATTCCCGTTCGTTACTTTGATAATTTGATATGTGGGTGGACCGGTGCTTGGGTAATGCCCTTCCTTGGATGAGCATCCCACTTATGATTAACCCCTCTTGCAAGCATCCACAACTACAAAAGAAGTATTAAGGTAAACCTAACCATAGCATGAAACATATGGATCCAAATCAGCCCCTTACGAAGCAACGCATAAACTAGGGTTTAAGCTTCTATCACTCTAGCAACCCATCATCTACTTATTACCTCCCAATGCCTTCCTCTAGGCCCAAACAATGGTGAAGTGTCATGTAGTCGACGTTCACATGACACCACTAGAGGAGAGACAACATACATCTCATCAAAATATCGAACGAATACCAAATTCACATGACTACTTATAGCAAGAATTCTCCCATGTCCCCAGGAACAAACGTAACTACTCACAAATCATATTCATGTTCATAATCAGAGAGGTATTAATATGCATAAAGGATCTGAACATATGATATTCCACCAAATAAACCAACTAACATCAACTACAAGGAGTAATCAACACTACTAGCAACCCACAGGTACCAATCTGAGGTTTTGGGATAAACATTGGATACAAGAGATGAACTAGGGTTTGATATGAGATGGTGCTGGTGAAGATGTTGATGGAGATTAACCCCCTCCCGATGAGAGGATCGATGGTGATGACGATGGTGATGATTTCCCCCTCTCGGAGGGATGTTTCCCCGGCAGAACAGCTCCGCCGGAGCCCTAGATTGGTTCCACCAAGGTTCCGCCTTGTGGCGGTGGAGTTTCGTCTCGAGAGCTTGCTTATGATGTTTTCCAGGGCGAAAGACTTCATATAGCCAAAGATGGGCACCGGAGGCCTGCCAGGGGGCCCATGAGACAGGGGCGCGCCCAGGGGGTAGGGCACGCCCCCACCCTCGTGGATGGTGGGTGGCCCCCCTTTGGTGCTTCCTTCGCCCAATATTTTTTATATATTCTAAAAATGACTCCCATGGAGTTTCAGTACTTTTGGAGTTGTGCATAATAGGTCTCTAATATTTGCTCCTTTTCCAGCCCAGAATTCCAACTCCCGGCATTCTCCCTCTTCGTGAAAACCTTATAAAATAAGAGAGAATAAGCATAAGTATTGTGACATATTGTGTAATAACAAGCCATAATGCAATAAATATCGATATAAAAGCATGATGCAAAATGGATGTATCACCGAGCCGCTTTCGTGCACGCCAGCCGCCATGGATGCAGCGATGGTCGCTGCCGCTGGTTCCTCTCTTCTCGCACACTCGTCTCCTCGATTTAGAGCATCATTTTTTATGATCAGTTGCAGCCTTTTCGATCCACTCGCATCTGCACCCGTTGTGCTATGACAAATAAATTGAAGAAATATGTTGTGGCTGCATGCACTAGCTAGGTGGCTACATATTATATTTGTGGCTTGTGTAAGAAATGAAGGGTCCGGTGTGGCTGCATGCAGCGAGCTCTCTAAGAAAACAATCAACATACATGTAGATAGGCCCAACAAGCCCATAGCACGATCACATAGTTGAAACTAGGAAGAACTTCATAATAGAATAGATAGAAAACTCAATAATAGAACTTGACAAAAGGGCCAACAAGCCCATAGCATCTCTCACATAGTTCAATGGTATTACAACTTAACATAACATAGACTAAAAAAAGAAAAATAGTTAGAGGGTTTAGAACCCTAGACGCCGCCTTCTCCACCTCGCTCCTCCTACGGGCGCCCTTCACTACTCCTCCAGGGCGTTGTCAATGGGGTACGGAAGAGTGTGCATGCGGGACGCAGGGAGGAAGATGTTGGTGTACTCCATGAACATGTTGTGGGTGGTGAAAGCGATGAACTCGCAGCCACACCAAAACAACCGGCCGAGGAGGTAGAAGGCGTCAAATGTGTTGGTGAAGTGGGCAAGGAGAGAAACCACCACCCCGTTTTGGATGACCTCCTCGACACAGAACATCCTTGGAGATCCCCGCGGAAGGTGGTGGTAGCCGGACGCGAGGAAGAACTCGGTGAAGTTCCTTGCGGTCCTCCACCTTGATATTGCCCACACACGTAGTGTGCGCTCAACGTACACGCCAAGAGGGGAGAGCCTCTCCGGCACGGTGGGTGGGAAGTGGTAGATTGGTCTAGTGTACTGCATGGCTAAGGATGTTGTAGAAGAAGGAGAAGTGGTCGAAGAGCAAGAAGGGCAGATGGCAGAGAGGATGGGAGATGGATGAGGGATGGCAGAGGCAGAGGGTGGCTTAAATAGCCGTAGTGCTACGTGTTATTTGGCCGTGGCAATAACAGGGTCAAATGTGAAGTAACCTATTTTCAAACCCACCGCAACATCGAGAGTGTACACGCGTAGGTGGTTTGAAAAAGAAGAAGAAAAAGAAGCTAATTGCACGTGTGGGAATCCGTGGTCATATATATTATATGAACAAAAAGAGACAATTTTTGAATAGTTTGTGGCTATTTTGCATGATAAAAGTAAATTTGTCCCTTAAAAAATTGGTCATTTGCTACGCAATGTCAATTGATTTCAAACGATGCAAAAATACAGAGCCAGCACGTTTACAAAAAACAGAGCAAACGATGCAAAAATACAGAGCCAGCACGTTCACAAAAAATAGAGCAAACGATGCAAAAAAAAAATGACGCAATTCGACGGCCCAACCAGAGCTTGGTTTCCTTGTGGGCCCAATGGAAATGTTTTTTTCACGGAGTCAGTGGTGGGCGAGCAGCCGAGCACAACCAATAGGATCGCCTCTCATGGATCGCCCCACGATCCAACGATGCGGAGCCGTCCTTGTGATCCAGCGCATGGAGCCTGCACGCAGCCAACCCACCTAATTCCTTCTAGAATACCAGATCTGACGGCTCGCTCGGCGCGAGGGTATGATCAGACGGCTGACGTTGGGAGCAAAGGTTAGGAGAAACCCCGCGGGGTTTAGAGGGGTTTAGAGCTGGTCAACGGGGTTTCAAAGGCTTAGACTAAGCATAACTAATTAAAAAGAAATCAAAAAAATATGAAACCTTCGCCGTTCGTCATTTTATAAGACAAACTAAGGAGGAAAAATATTAAACTTGGTCTATGGTCATTTTCATGAAAAAACCCTAGCTGGCACGATCGAGGTCAAATGAGCACCATTAATTAAAAAAATCGAAAAAATATAAAACATGTGCACAATGTTGTCTTATGTGACATGTTACCAACCAAAAATCATAAACTTGGTCTATGGTTATTTTCATGAGAAAACCTTCACACATATGAGCTATCATGTACATGATTTCATAGAGTTCAAGGAGAGGAGGTGGTGTTACCTTCTGTTTTTGAAAAATTAAAAAAAAATCAAAAAAATCACCAAAGCTTTATTTTAAAGTGAATAAGAAGGATCTGAAGTTAGTTTTCCATTTTCATATTTCAAAACGTGTTTTTAATAGTTTTTATATTAAAGCATATGTTTTCAAAAGAAAATGTAAAAATATGAAGATTAATTCAAAAAATAGTGAGACTTTGAATCTACACTATGGAAAGTGAATATGTGTTAATAAAAAAACAATTAGCTCATTTAGAGTAGGTTCAAAAAAACTTGATTACAAATGGGCTATTTACCCTAGCCTGGGAGCTCATTTGGAGCACATTTTCTCAAATTCAAATTTATTTGACCTCCTCTAAATCACTTCAAATTTTTCTCACACGATCTCCTACACAAACATAGATAGTTGATGTCTACTACACAACCTTCTTCTTGTAGACGTTGTTGGGCCTCCAAGTGCGGAGGTTTGTAGGACAGTAGCAAATTTCCCTCAAGTGGATGACCTAAGGTTTATCAATCCATAGGAGGCGTAGGATGAAGATGGTCTCTCTCAAGCAACCCTGCAACCAAATAACAAAGAGTCTCTTGTGTCCCCAACACACCCAATACAATGGTAAATTGTATAGGTGCACTAATTCGGCAGAGAGATGGTGAAACAAGTGGTATATTATGGTAGATAATAATTTTTGTAATCTGAAAATATAAAAACAGCAAGGTAACTAATGGTAAAAGTGAGCGTAAACGGTATTGCAATGCTAGGAAACAAGGCCTGGGGTTCATACTTTCACTAGTGCAAGTCCTCTCAACAATAATAACATAAGTGGATCACATAACTATCCCTCAACATGCAACCAAGAGTCACTCCAAAGTCACTAATAACAGAGAACGAACAAAGAGATTATGGTAGGGTATGAAACCACCTCAAAGTTATTCTTTCCAATCAATCCGTTGGGCTATTCCTATAAGTGTCACAAACAGCCCTAGAGTTCGTACTAGAATAACACCTTAAGACACAAATCAACCAAAACCCTAATGTCACCTAGATACTCCAATGCCACCTCAAGTATCCGTGGGTATGATTATACGATATGCATCACACAATCTCAGATTCATCTATTCAACCAACACATAGAACCTCAAAGAGTGCCCCAAAGTTTCTACCAGAGAATCATGACGAAAACGTGTGCCAACCCCTATGCATAGGTTCATGTGCGAAACCCGCAAGTTGATCACCAAAACATATATCCAGTGAATCATGTGGTATTCTATTGTCACCATAGATACGCACGGCAAGACATACATCAAGTGTTCTCAAATCTTTAAAGACTCAATCCGATAAGATAAATTCAAAGGAAAACTCAATCCATTACAAGAGAGTAGAGGGGGGAAGAAACATCATAGGATCCAACTATAATAGCAAAGCTCGCGATACATCAAGATCGTATCACCTCAAGAACACGAGAGAGAGAGATCAAACACATTGCTACTGGTACATACCCTCAGCCCCGAGGGAGAACTACTCCCTCCTCATCATGGAGAGCACCGGGATGATGAAGATGGCAATCAGAGAAGGATTCCCCCTCCGACAGGGTGCCGGAACGGGTCTAGATTGGTTTTCGGTGGCTACGGAGGATTCTGGCGGCGGAACTGCCGATCTATTCTATGTTCTGGAAGTTTTAGGGTACGTGAGTATATATGGGTGCAGGAAGTACGTCGGTGGAGCTTCAGGGCCCCACGAGGCAGGGGGCGCGCCCTAGGGGGGGGGGGGTGCCCCCACCCTCGTGAGCACCTCCATTGGCTCCTGATGTGCGATCCAAGTCCATCCGGTAGCTTTCCTTTCAAAAATAACTTCTCAATTGATTTCGTTCCGTTCCACTCCGTTTGATATTCCTTTTCTTCGAAACACTGAAATAGGCAAAAAAACAGCAATTCTGGGCTGGGCCTCTGGTTAATAGGTTATTCCCAAAAATAATATGAAAGTGGATAATAAAGCCCAATATTGCCCAAAACAGTAGATAACATAGCATGGAGCAATCAAAAATTATAAATACGTTGGAGACGTATCAATAGTTTGCCAAGGTTTTACTTGTTTTTGCATTTTCTTGAATTTGTACTGTCTAGGTTTGCCAAGGTTTACATGATCTCATTTGGAGCATGCATTTGATTTCCTACGCAACATGTGTGATCATTGCTGCACCTAAGATCATAGTTCACAACATCTAAACATAACTAATCATAGATTCAGGACAGACAAATATAAAGACAGACAAATATAGATAGCAACCATATTAATAGCATAACCAACAAGAGATTCAGTTCAACAAACCATAACCAACGAGATTCAGTTCAACAAACCAAAAGTAACCCAACAGATAAACTTAAAGATTCTGTTCACAACATCACATCATCGATCACATCACGCCGGAGTCAGGGCCTTCGCGAGGGCGGCATGCTGCCCCCTGATCATGTAGTCCTCCCGCGAATTGCCACATCCTCAGCATGAGACATAAGGTGATCGAAGCGGCCATCCCTTGGCTTTGGCTTGGTGGTGCAGTAGGGGAAGTGCCACTTCTTGAACTTGCGGTTGTAGAAGGAAGCAACTCCCTTGGCCTTGATATTCTCCACCTCCTTGGCTATGAAGGACGCGATGTTGCCCTTGTACACATCATCTCCAGAATCATAGTACACACATGAATGAATTGCATTAATACATTATAGATTCATATAAACCATGTCAAAGGAACTAAATGAACAAGGGATATGCTTACCTCATATTCAGAATCGTCACTAAACACCCCCTCGTACGGGTCGTAGTTAGCCAGCTTCCTCTTTCTCCTGCCCAACCATCATCCTCTTGAATATACAGTTACATAACACATTGATGTATTAGATTTGTACACACATTGATCAAAAACCCTAGTATGACATTCAAATAACACATTGATCATTGGTCATGCACACACATTGAAGAACAGAGCTAATATAACTACATATTGTGGAAAAATTAATATACTAATGAATCAAATAACTTCTTAATCAATGGATTCCATTTGGGCATATGACATTCAAAACCCCAATCTGAGTAGCATTCAAAAACAAATCTAATAGGGACCCAATCTAAGGCAACGAATCTGAGTAGCATTAAAAACCCCAATCAGTGAGCACTAAAAACAAATCTAATAAGCATCATAGCATTAAAAAACCCCAATCTATGCACAACATCTAGCATTTTTGCAACGAATTTATCCAAATCTGAAAACAAATCTAAATACCCCAATCATTGCAGCACCTAAAATCATAGTTCACAACGTCTAGCTAGCATTTTTGCAACGAATTTATCCAACAAACCCTAGTCCAAAAACCCCCATCCCCCAACCCATACAAAAAAACCTGACCCATCCGTCAAACCAACTACTCTAACCATCTGAACTACCGTATGAATCAGAACCTAACCAATGCAACTAGGGAGCAACTAACTCTACAAGCTAAGCAAGTGCAAATACCTTCTCCTCCACGGTAGACGGCGCAATGGGGGCATCGGGATGGACTGTGCCGCACGACACCGTCACCTTCTGCAGTGATGAGGCGAAGCCCGCCACATCCGCAGTGGTTGTGAGTTTCCCCGGACCGTCATGGACGCCGCCGACATCCATGGATACCGCGCCCTGACCCTGCAGCTCCACCACATCTTCTACCGTTGTGCCAGCGTCGCCACGAGCGTAGGCCATCTGATAGATGGAGGCGATGAAGGTTAGGAAGAGGATGCGGGTGAGGGAGAGTGAGACGGTGCGGTGGAGGTAGTGGAGGAGAGCAAGACGATGCCACTGGGGGATAGGAAGACGATGCGACAGGGAGGGGATTTGGGGGAAAATGGTAGGGGCGATGGAGATGGTTGCCCTCTTTATATAATGGGACGTTTCAGGCATGTCCATGGACACGTGCTACCCCACGACCGCGGTCTTGCATGCGCCCACGTATACGCGGCCCCACTCGTCAGCTAACGGTCAAAGGCATTGACCCGACGACAACGTCCATTATAACCTGTTCTGAGGGTTTCAGGCAAGGGAGTGGGGAAAAGTGAGCAAAAGTTAACAGAGTGGGGATGAATGAGTAGAGCTAAGGAACCAGGGGCACATAAATAAAAATCCCTAAAAGAAAACCCCAAAAGATTTCTCGTTCTTATTTTGCTTCTTGGGAGCTTTCCCATGTAAATAGTTTTGTTTCTTTTCTTTTCTTTGGGGGTCGAGAGGAGAAGACCATGATGAAAATGTTGAGTGGCTCTCATATGCATTATTGTTGATCTAACAAAGAGCCAAGATTACCTTGTCTTCTCCCATGTATTGAATGCTTGCAGATTCCAGCTTAGTCCAATGCACGTGCACTATTATTATTATCCACACTGTTCGGTTGTGCAAGTGAAAGGCAATAATGACGATATATGATGGACTGATTGAGATGAGAGAAGCTGGTATGAACTCGACCTATCTTGTTTTTGTAAATATGATTAGTTCTTCGTTCCTGATTCAACCTGTTATGAATGAAACATGTTTGCAATGAAAATTAGAGATTATAGTTGCTCATGCCATGCTTAATTAGCTAGGAGTTTATAATGGTTTACCTTGCGTGCCAAAATGCTATTAAAATGGTTGTGATGTGGTATGATAGGGTGGTATCCTCCTTTGAACGATTCGAGTGGCTTGACTTGGCACATGTTCACGCATGTAGTTGAAACAAAATCAACATAGCCTCCACGATATTTATGTTCATGGTGAATTATATCCTACTCATGCTTGCACTCAGTGTTGATTAATTTTAATGCATGTTCATGACTGTTGTCGCTCTCTAGTTGGTCGCTTCCCAGTCTCTTTCTAGCCTTCACTTGTACTAAGCGGGAATACTACTTGTGCATCCACTTCCATAAACCCCAAAAGTTATTCCATATGAGTCCACCATACCTTCCTATATGCGGTATCTACCTGCCATTCCAAGTAAATTTGTATGTGCCAAACTCTAAACGTTCAAATGAAATTCTGTTTTGTATGCTCGAATAGCTCATGTATCAACTAGGGCTGTCTATATCTTCAATGCTAGGTGGGTTATTCTCAAGAGGAGTGGACTCCGCTCCTCATTCACGAGAAAATAGCTGGTAACCGGGATGCCCAGTCCCATGTTAAATTAAAATAATTGCAAACAAAACTCCCCAAGGATTGTTGTTAGTTGGAGGCACCCGTTGTTTCGGACAAGCCATGGATTGATGTTTGTTGGTGGTGGGGGAGTATAAACTTTACCATTCTATTTGGGAACCGCCTATAATGTGTGTAGCATGGAAAATATCGAGATCTCTCGGTTGTTATGTTGACAATGAAAGTATACCACTCAAAATATTATTTATCTCTATTTCAAAATCGAGCTCTAGCACCTCTACAAATCCCTGCTTCCCTCTACGAAGGGCCTATCTATTTACTTTTACGTTGAGTCACCATCCTCTTATTAAAAATCACCAGTTGGAGAGCACCGCTGTCATTTGTATGCATTAGTATTAATTTACATTGAGTATGACTGTGAATGGATCTCTTTTACCATGAATTACAATGTTTAGTCAGTCCTTGATCTTCAGAGGTGCTCTGCATTTATGTTTTGCGGTCTCAGAAAGGGCTAGGGAGATACCATCTTGTTATATCATATTATGATTGTTTTGAGAAAGTGTTTTCATTCGAGATTTACTATTATTGCTTGCTAGTTGATTATGCCTTTGATATGAGTAAACATGAGACCTAAATGTTATTGTGAATATGGTTAGTTCATAATCTTTGCTAAAAACTTGAATGCTGGCTTTACATATTTACAACAACAAGATCAAACAAAGTTTTTGTTTATCACTTTCAGTTTGTCAACTGAATTGCTTGAGGATAACCAAATGTTTAAGCTCGGGGGAGTTGATACGTCTCCATCATATCTACTTTTCCAAACACTTTTGACCTTGTTTTGGACTCTAACTTGCATGATTTGAATGGAACTAACCCGGACTGACGCTGTTTTCAGCAGAATTGCGATGGTGTTATTTTTGTGCAGAAATAAAAGTTCTCGGAATGACCTGAAACTTCACGGAGAATATTTTTGGAATTTATAAAAAAATAGTGGCGTAAGAATCAACACGAGGGGGCCCACACCCTGTCCACGAGGGTGAGGGGCGCACCCACCCCCTGTCTTATCGGACCCCTGAGACTCCACCGACCTCAACTCCAACTCTATATATTCACATTCAGGGAGAAAAAAAATCAGAGAGAAGGATTCATCGCGTTTTATGATACGGAGCCGCCGCCAAGCCCTAATCTCTCTCGGGAGAGCTGATCTGGAGTCCGTTCGGGGCTCCGGAGAGGGGAATCCATCGCCGTCGTCATCATCAACCTTCCTCCATCACCAATTTCATGATGCTCACTGCCGTGCGCGAGTAATTCCATCGTAGGCTTGCTATACGGTGATGGGTTCATCTAATCGAGTTAGTTTTGTTAGGGTTTGATCCCTAGTTCCATTATGTTCTAAGATTGATGTTGCTATGATGTTGCTATGTTTAATGCTTGCCACTAGGGCCCGAGTGCCATGATTTCATATCTGAACCCATTATGTTTCCATGAATATATGTGAGTTCTTGATCCTATTTTGCAAGTCAATAGTCACCTACTATGTGTTATGATTCGGTAACCCCGAAGTGACAATAATCGGGACCACTCCCGGTGATGACCATAGTTTGAGAAGTTCATTTATTCACTAAGTGTTAATGCTTTGTTCCGGTACTCTATTAAAACGAGGCTTTAATATCCCTTAGTTCCCAATAGGACCCCGCTGCCACGGGAGGGTAGGACAAAAGATGTCATGCAAGTTCTTTTCCATAAGCACATATGACTATATTTGGAATACATGCCTACATTACACTGATGAACTGGAGCAAGTTCTGTGTCACCCTATGTTATAACTGTTGCATGAGGAATCACATCCGACATAATTATCCATCACTGATCCAATGCCTACGAGCTTTTCGCATATTGATCTTTTCTTAGTTACTTTTCCGTTGCCACTGTTACAATCACTACAAAAACCACTACTATTACTTTTGCCACCGTTACCGCTACTTCCATATTACTTTCCTACTAAATACTTTGCTATAGATATTAAGTCTGTCAGGTGCGGTAGAATTGACAACTCAACTGTTAATACTTGAGAATATTATTTGGCTCCCCTTGTGTCGAATCAATAAATTTGGGTCGAATACTATACCCTCGAAAACTGTTGCGATCCCTATACTTGTGGGTTATATGCCTCACTGTGGACTAAGGCCTAGTCCACCAGTTTTTTCTTTTTCCTTTAATTTTTTTCTTCTGTTTTATTATTTTAGCCTCTGTTTGCATCTCCATTCAGCATCAAGCGACTTTTGTTAAATGTGGAAGTTTGCCACATACATACTTTGCAATAATCTACACTGCCACAAAAAGTTTGGAATTTATTTAAAATAGTTTGGATTTTATATAATTTAAAAAGCAATTAAAATATTATTTTGGCCCCTGCTTTAATTGTTTTAGGGCATTTAAGTATATTATTAAATGTTGTTTTCGCCATGGCATTTATCAAGTGATTATTTTCAATATTATGAACATTTTAGTTTTACTCGTTGAAGAAATAATTTATTTCACTTTATTTTTGATTTGAAAATGGCTTTGATTTTAGCGAGTGGTAATTTGGCTTAGTTAAAATTGATGACATGGCACCATTAGTGTGAGGTCACTGTAGCATGATACTGGGGATGTTACAAAGCTCCTTCACTACAAGAAACCTCATCCCAAGATTTAAGAGTTGGAGTAAGGGGGAAAGTACTGGTTACAAAATTCTAATGGATCTGGTCGGACTTGGTTGCTCTTCTCGAAGAGGTCGATCCATTACATTGATGTGTTCATTTCTCTACTTCAGGTCATCATGATGAAGTCGTCATCCTTTCTTCAAGAATTCCATCATACTTACAAAAGGATAAGGTTAGCTTCAGAAGAACGGACCTCTACAAGGTTGCTTATCTGGTAGATAACATCATGGAAGGTGGTGGAAAGTAACTCTCGAATTGAAACTTAAGAAAATATCAAGAGCAAAGTAAGAAGGTACCATGAGAAGCTTCAAACGGGAGGTAATCGTTCAATGCCTAATCAGAAGGTGAATGGGGTTTAGAGCAACGAAAATAAATATTGCGTTTGATACTAGAGTAGATCATCTCTAGGAAGGTGACTCGTGATCTACACACAGAGCCAAGTGTGATGAATAACTTTGGAAAAAGGGGTGTACAGGAGAGTTAGGTTTTGATCGTGTGCAACTGTGGGTTATTGGCCCACCATGTGGGTTAAAAGTAGGAAGGGCACTGACGTCTTGCATGGTCATGATAGGAAGGCAGGTCAGAGGATAGCCTATTAGTTATATTGGAAACAACGTTGGTACCAAGGGAGAGGGACGAAGAGAACCATTTTTCCGCTCGCAGGGAGGAGGCGGACCAATAGGCAAAGTTCTCATCGGTGGTTACCCGAATGTCATCAACAGTAGTCACAGGGTCCGTGGTGCTTCCTTAAGCAGGGATTTATTACTGCTTATTTCATATAGATCACAAGAAGGTTAAACAAACCAATGGAAAGGAAAAAGTGATTATCAAATTTAAACAGAACAATGGAAAGGAAAATGTGTATACACGAGTATTAGGTGTATCTCCTTCCCAAGAGCAAGCAGAGCGGGATAATCATGACAAGACTACAAGTAGATAACCATCTAGGGAAAGGGGCGAGGAAACTCATGATGTTATTCATACAATGGTGTTTGGATAATTGATCAATAAACATTTAGCATTATGCTTTCAATGTTCTTGTTGATGTTTGAGTACCACAGTCATGCTTTGATCATAAGATTATAACAAGGGATTATAGCAACGTCTGAATAACCCGATGTATATGATATCGAGGAATTACAATTCTTCCAATAACGTGATATGAGAAGCAGACGCTTTGATCATAAGATGAATAGAATTAGAAGCATAATCAGCCAAGGTTTGACTGGCTGAAAAACTAGCTCATGCCCGAATGATGTCTGAGCCAAAAGGATAATTTCTAAGAATCATTGACTCGAGTATTCACAAACATATCGAATAAAATTCTCAAAACGACGATGACAAAGGATGCTAATGAATATTTCTACACCTATGGAAGTACCCATAAAGCAGGCACACAAGACTTTCCAAAGCAATAGGTTGTAGAGGATTCTCGGAAGATCGGATAGTATTTCAAAGTATCTTATGAAACACATGCACAATTAGGGATTAACGATACTCGATAAGTGCAAGGAATTATCCATAGGGGTATTCATGTGGCAAAGAACTTCAAGGTAGTGGCACAAAGGATTCTTAAAAAGTCGGAGAATATTTCGATATATCTTGTAATAACAAGAGCAAGGAAATGATTGTATGTACGACAAGTGTTGTCATTATCCATATGGATATACAAGTGGTAGGGAATTGTAAAGGCGGTGGGCACAAGGGTCTCGGGAAAACATCTAATAGTATCTTTGCAATATTATGATGAAGGAGGCGATCACGGAATGAAGGGCTCTCCGGGAGGAAGTAGTTACGAGAACCTAAAGTTAGAGTTAGTAAAATCTAAGAGAATAGAGATCGAAATCCCAGAGTAAAGACGAGGAGTAAAAGATCCTAATACCACCCATTTGTGATGTGGGCTCGTAAGCCACACAACAATGTTAGTAAAATAGTTTTTTCAAAGACTAGACTCAACTTCGGCCAAGGAGTTGGAAAGGGGCTTTCTACAGGCAGTCGGCTCTGATACCAACTTTTGATGCCCAGCCTTAATCATGCACTAGTCATACATGCAAATGCGCATGATCAAGATCAGAGACTCACGGGAAGATATCACAACACAACTCAGACACAAATAAAATAATACAAGCTTTATATTGCAAGCCAGGGGCCTCGAGGAGTTGAATACACAAGAGTTAGTGGAAGCAACAATATCTGAGTACAGACATAAATAAACGAGTCTGTTTAAGAAGGCTAGCAAAAAAATAACCAGATCGAAAAGGCGCCGGCCTTCTGCTCGGCGGGACCACCTGGCTCCTGGACTCCGTCATCTGATCACACCAATCAGTTAGAGAGGAAAAGGGGTAGCAAAGCAACCATGAGTACTCATCCAAAGTATTCGCAAGACTTACATAAGATCTATACTAAGTATGCATCGGTATCAAAGGAATGGGGCTATATCTTTGGACTGAACTAGAGAAATGCCAGAATAGAAGGGAAGACCTAGCCTATAGAAGACTAGCATCTTGCAGCAACAGAAGAGAGTAGAGTAACATAACATAATTAATAAGTATGTTGTAGTATCAACGCCCAGAGATCCTTCCTCGACTCCTTGCAAGAAAGCAATCCCGGAGCCATAATTTCCATTTCATGTCTCTACTATTCAGTTCTAGTTGTATTGACCGGGATACAACTCCAAGCGTCCATTACCATGGACGGAGCTATTCGAATAGATTAACTTCCCTACAGGGGTGCACCAACTTACCCAACACGCTCAATCCACTCTGACAAGACACACTTTGACGGGTCATGCCCGACCTCGGCCAATTAACACACCGTAGTCCTACCAAGGCTCAACAGAGAGGCCAGCACGCCGGTCTACATCCTAAGCACACAGGTGTCTTGGGCCCATCGCCCTTTGCACTCCTACATGTCGCGTTGACAACCGTGATCAGTCCTGGATACCTCTTTATACAAAGCAGGTGCTTACATGGACCACCCGGGCGCGTGCCTCTCAGTCGCTGATGTCCGAAGAGCTTTCGGAGAATCATATGCCGCTGAGTGCCCTACTTATTTCTGTGTGGTGGTTAGTGCAAAAATGCCATAGGACTAATTAGATCACATATCCAAACCAGTTAGTGTGTTGGGAGCACGCGAAGACGATCAATGATCCACGATCTGTGGTCCCATCACCTTTTTTCGCAGACTTATGACAAGGGCTAAGAATCACCGACCGTGCCGCCTAGTTATCTCGCGGGTACCCTCCAGATCAACCTGACTCACAACAGACACCGGGAGATCAAGTCCACCTCTACTGGGGTGGTACCGCCCGTCCCTCGAGTCCCGCGGAAACCATAACTCTCACGGGTACCCTCATGGTCAACCCGATTGCAGTAACTCTCGCGGGTACCCATCGGAGCTGAGCCGACTTCAACAATGTTCAAAGGAAAAGTCCAGGTAACCGTGTGTCCATAACATCAAGGGGGAAATACGAGAATCACCCTCAATGGATTCCTACTCGATGTAACCGGTGAACTTGGAGGAATCACCCTCGAAGGGTTCACACTTGAGGTGTTGCATGACAGATTCGTTATCAGGAGTGGTGGAGGAGCAATCACCCTCCGTAATCCATGACCGATTAGCTACACTACAGAGATATCATCAGGAGTGCGTTAAGAGGTATCACCCTCATCACTTGATAGTAACTCTGCAGAGTCGTACACCTAGGGGGGGAGTGTCGGTGATGTGAGGGTCTCATCTCTCGATTACGGTGATCGACACATCCGGTAATAAAGTGTACCCAATTGTTTCCAAGAGGGGCTGAAAGTGGCCCCATGTCAACTGGTGGGTCAACAGTTAACGCTGGCTAGTTGACTAGTGAAATGGGTCCCACAAGACCTATTTGTCAGTCACTGTTTAGTTAAATTGATATTAATTAATTTAGTTTAATTTACAGGTGGACCCACATGTCATAGACCTAGGGTTTATCTAATTAGCTAATTAGCGCCTAATTTTAAAGGCGGGCCCCATGTGGCAGCGGCCCAGCCGGCTGTGGCCAGGGCTGCGCTTGGGCACGCACATGCGCGGCCGGCCATGGTGGCAGCGGCGAGTCAGCTGGGGAGTGGCAGGAGCGCAGTTCGCGGCAACCAGTGATAGCAGGCAGCACCAGCGGTGGCTCTGGGCAGCGAGCGGGATGCTACCGTGGGGCGGGGGTAGAGGCGAGCGGCGAGAGCGGCAGTGAGTAGGCGGGCGTGACCAGAGGCCAGGGGACCCGACAAGCATAGCAGGGGGGTGCGCGGGCGCCTGAGATGAGGCGCAGGGGCGAGGGGCGCAGCAAGAGGAAGGCAACGGGGCGAGGGCACGTCTAGGCAGAGTGGTCGTTGTCGGGCGCGGCATGGACGGCAGTAGGGTACGGTCTAGGCACGAACGACACGCGCTAGGGCCTGGCCGGGATGCATGGGGCCGTGGGGCAGTAGCAGCGCATACTAGGCGGTGGGCGAGCTCAGCCTAGAGTGTGGAGGGAGCAGCGGTGATGGATTCATGCAAGAGAG